>NC_141036.1:25737500-25970000 GCF_052040795.2 Danio rerio | reverse complement strand
CAAAAAATCCCTAAATTGACGTCCACGAAATAGTCTGCAGTGGCTCGTCTAAATAAATAATTCGAGTAGAATCAAACAAAGTAAAAAACATTAAATGCATCTCTAGCTATTCTTGTAATGTTTATACCGTTAGTTGGTTCCGACAAACAAGTGTTCACTACGAAAGAGTTATAACGTGAAACGTAACGTTAGCTGACAAAGAAATCAATTAACAAAGATGTTATCGTTTAATACTCTGCAGACAGCAAACACTAAAATACGTGGATGAAGTTAAAAAGTCAAGAACATTAAGGTGAGAAAAGTTATGGATAAATTGTGAAGCAGGCACATATGCAAGAACTTGGACACGTCAGTGTACGCGCTTCAAATAGTTCCGTGTGGAAACAAACATTGGAGTTACATTTTTGCCCATTTACTGTTTGTATGTTTTCTGTTTTGTTACGTCTTCCCATTTCGTTTCAAAGGCTGTGTCAATGTCGATCATAAAGTGTTAAATGTTTAAGCACAAGTTAGCGGCGGGCTAAAAAACACTCGCAAACCATATCTAACAATGCTTTACTTTGAAACACAAGTGGACGAAACATGACATTTTGTCCTTGAAGTGATTTATGAGACGAGCTGCAGAAGGCCACTATTTGGCATTTACGAGCATAAAAAATGTCCAGCAAGCCTGCCTGTCAGTCTGCATCTGTCATTTTCATGATCAAGCGTGCAAACTAGTCGACAAAAAAGTGCGATTTCTCTTGAAATGGTTTTATCCTGGATAGATAACGTGAAAATAAACTCACCCATTTTTGAAAGCAGCTGAGGGAAAGAGATTTTACTCCACTCTATTCAGCTCCAGTGCCAGCAGAGTAAAGATGACGCGCCGCTAACGTGTAAAAGCAGTGCCAAGAGCGGACAGCGGTGCAGAAACTCTGCAGCTCCATCTAGTGGACAGAACACAGCACAACATTCACTTTAGTTTTAAAATACAGCACCAATATCTGTTCAAATCAATCATCTATATTCAAATCAAACCACATCATATTATATTATATTATATTATATTATATTATATTATATTATATTATATTATATTATATTATATTATATTATATTATATTATATTATATTATTTTCCCAGTGATGTGTTGCGGCTGGAAGGGCATTCGCTGCGTAAAGCATATGCTGTATAAGTTGGTGATTCATTTCGCTGTGGCAACCCCTGATAAATAAAGGGACTAAGCTAAAAAAAAAAGCTATATTTAATTGTATTGTATTGTATTGTATTATATTATATTATATTATATTATAGTATATTATATTATATTATATTATATTATATTATATTATATTATATTATATTATATTATATTATATTATATTATATTAGGGGCGAAGCAGTGGCGCAGTAGGTAGTGCTGTCGCCTCACAGCAAGAAGGTTGCTGGGTTCGAGCCTCGGCTCAGTTGGCGTTTCTGTGTGGAGTTTATATTATATTGATTATATTATATTAGTTTGGAGTTTATATTATATGGATTATATTATATTAGGGGCGAAGCAGTGGCGCAGTAGGTAGTGCTGTCGCCTCACAGCAAGAAGGTTGCTGGGTTCGAGCCTCGGCTCAGTTGGCGTTTCTGTGTGGAGTTTGCATGTTTCCTGCGTTCCCGTGGGTTTTCTCCAGTTGTTTCGGTTTCCCCCCACAGTCCAAATACTAGGGGTACAGGTGAATTGGGTAGGCTAAAATGTCTGTAGTGTATGAGTGTGTGTGGATGTTTCCCAGAGATGGGTTGCTGCTGGAAGGGCATCTGCAGCGTAAAAACTTGCTGGATAAGTTGGCTGTTCATTTCGCTGTGGCGACCCCGGATTAATAAAGGAACTAAGCCGACAAGAAAAGGAATGAATGAATAAATGAATGAATGAATGAATGAATGAATATTATATTAGGTCAGGTATGATCATGCTCAAGCAAGGAAACCAATCCAACAATTTAAAATGTGTCTATTTCTTGAATACAAATTCAATTTAATCTGTGAAAAAAAAAAAAAAAAAAAAATATATATATATATATATATATATATATATATATATATATATATATATATATATATATATATGTTGTATTAAATTATCCTACAGTCTTCTACTAATTACTGTACTTTATATTATTTATATTATTAGTGCAATTATTTTTAGTAGTATAAATCTAATTTGTTTGTTTTTATTTTAATCAAATTTGGATAATTTAAATCTTATTTCATCTTAATTATGCATAATGTTGTATAATTTTTATTGGTTTTATTTTATTATTTGTAGTATATGTATGATGTACAGTATAAATGTGCATTTTGTCAATCTTTTTGCTGCCATAGTCTCTAAAATATGCCAGTATAGCCTATTTTTATATTTGTATAGACCAAACTTATACAATTTTCTACGCATTGTATAACTGTACTTATTTATTTACACATTTATTTTAAACATGCATTTAAATCAACGTTGCACTAGATTATTCATTTTAATTTCATGTGTATTTTTTTTAAATAACTGACATTTATTTAAATCTCAATGTAGTAATTATTCTTTTGTATTATTACAACTATCAGATTATTTATATGTTTGTGTTTGCTTGTTTCTCCTGTATTATTGTCAGATTATTTAAAAAATATAAAGGCCTATTTATTATATTGTAGGCCTATGTTTTAAATTGGTTAAGTATTAATTACCTTATTTGCACATTTTAAATGCTTGTTTTTCCTCGAAACAATTCCACTGTCTCTCAAGTACACACTTGCGCCCTTCGGGATTTGAAAACCCCTGTATTATATTATAAAACCCCCGTATCATCCTGAAAATAGCGTCTGCTCAGCATCTCTGCGCATGCTCAGTGCTGCTCTGCTCCTGAACACCTCACAACATCCATCGCCTACATGGATGGCTTAACAACCGTCAGCAAAGACCAGAGCCAGAAAAAGCCCCGATTCAACATGGACTGCGTTAAATTGGACCTCTCAGACTTATTAGGCACAAATAATATAATTATAACGTAAAGCAACGTCTTAAGCGTCAATTTCAGTGGCAGTTGCAGCCATTTCATTTATTTTGCTTTTATATACCGTTCGTTGTTGTGAATGATTCCACAGATATAGACAAGAGAGCTCAATAATAGCGTTTATTGCGGACAATATCAACTGAACAACGGCACAGTTTTAGCGATGGCAGACGCGGAGTTGCAAACCTTTACATCCATCATGGATGCCCTCGTGCGCATAAGCGTAAGTACATTTGCATCACCAAAACCGCACATTTACACGTTTTCTGTGACGATTTGCATGTGGCTATTATTTAACATGTGAACGCACGCCATGCTTCTGTCCAGCTGTTTATTAAATAGGACGTTTTATTTTTTAATGGTCAACCCTAACATTTCGTTAATAACCGCGAGAGCAGGAGAAAACACCTGTAAGCAGAAACCGAGTCCATTTTCATCCCCATCTAATGAACCGCGCGTGGCAGCCTTTCCTCCGGTATTCTGTTATTTTCTGATGATATATTTGCTCTTATGGGTCTAGCATAACATAACATATTGCGGTTTTTATTCTCTCGTATGTCTAGGCCTACTGAAAACAAAATTTTAGTCCTGTCTGCATGTCAGACGCTTACGCAATAAATGTAACGTATCTATACAAATGATAGAGAAGAATTTATTAAATGAAGGAGTCTTTAAATCTAAGAGAATGGAAATAGGCCTGAGCTACAGGATGCTTGTTGCCATAGAGACGGGATGCAGGAGGGCTGAGGCCGAGATGCAGGAGAGCCTGTGTGGGACAGGCCTGCGCGGTGGCACGTGCAGATCACCAGACAATATTTTTAAAAATAAATAGAAGAGGGCTGCATGGATTTATAATCATAAAATGCATTACTGTAGTTTTAAATATTATTATTATTATTATTTGAATAAACAAATATACAGCTTTTGGGAAAATAATGGTTAGATCCTGAAGAGAAAACAGTATAAAATAACCTACACTCTCAAAAGAAGTTGTTTATTTTTAAGTAATGACTTAGAAAAACCATATCAGGTTCCCAAAATAATCTTTCAGTGATTAAAACTCTAAAAGCCATCTGATTTTTTCTTCTAAAATGAGCATTGTTATTAGGCCCCTGTGTGTGTTTAGTAATATCACTTTTATGGCAAAGAATAAGTCTTTTTCCTGGTCTTTAAAAAGAAAAATTTCAACATAAAGGAGGCTGAGAAAAATTTTCATTTTCAGTGGAAATTTCATACGGCACTTTGAGGTTTTTGCATCTGAATACTTCATATATATATATAATTATTTACATAAAAAAAGTGAAACGGGAAGGTTCTACAAGGACCCATCAATGAGTGTAAACAGATTTTAAGAGTGTTAATTAATTTGTTGTTTATGCTTTCGTTAGCTGGTCACGTTTGGTAATATCTTACTAATTAGCTGAGTGTTTGTTTGGATTGGGTACGCAGCAAAAGTCAGCATTTTCTCTTTCAGTATAGGGAAATCTTTTTCAAACAGTGAGTATGCAACATGGCTTTTTTCATTGGAAGTATGTTTTCATCAAGTCTTTGTTTAAAAGTCATTAGCCATGAACCAAACAAACCAGTTGTGAGTTGACTAAGACCATTACAAAGTTTAGCTTAATACAAAAAAAAAAAAAAAAAGAAGCAGTACGCACTTACAGTAAATAGAGTAAATACTCTCTAAAAAATAATAGCTACAGTAAATAAACTACAATTCAATCAGTAAATTCACAATTTAATTTAAATCTTTCACCTTTTTATTAAAATGAAGAAATATTAAACTATTAGTGACGATGGTGATTAAATGTTATTCAATATCCATGAAATATTGAACGTAATATACAATTTTAATCCATGAAATGTTTTAAAATATTACATTTAATTGTTGCACATGATTATTATTTAGTATTTCAGAGATGATTTTGGGAGTCTTTTAATCTGTTAAATGTGTTCTGACAATATGTATGACTGACAATTATAGTTAAAATTGTAAACTATTGTTACACTGAATGACATTTGTGTGTATGTCTTCTTTATTCTATCTTGCTCAGAAAAAAAGACAAAGACACATTCTAATATACAAATCTAAAGCTTTTATTAGTTTAATGCTTGAAAATCCCTTCCCATTTTTACCCACATACAAATACTGTACATACAAATAATATTTTTCCTACATTTCTCAGCAGTATTATTGGTAGTGTATTTTTTCTAAAAATAATTACTTTCTTGAATATACTTATTCTTAAAAAAAATAAATAAATAAAAAAATAAATAAGGTGAACTGAGAGTTTCTGTTTTAAGCATATACTGTTATTGATTGACAGTCTCAGAGCTCACTGAAGGCCCGTCCTTAAAGATTTATTAGTCATGGTTGAAAATCAATTTCCCTGTGGTGATAATGAATGGAATTTGTATTTCTGCAACACAGCTGTTGTATGTCTTCCTGTTCAATAAGTCAGTTAATCTACTATCATTTCTTATATTAAAAAATATTTAGAATTATCATGTTTTTATGTGCATGACCAAATACAAGAAGTAATTCAGATGTTTTACGTCCTTTAATCTGTTTTTAAGTCCATTTGGTAACTCGACCGTCTTAAATGTAAATAAGCACAATATTCGTGTAGTTAATACTTTTTTATCGTAGGCAACATCAGGGGGAAAAAGGAAATTGGAGTCATTCTTAAACTGAACTAGACAGAATGTATGGACCACAGGTAATAAATAACCTCTGTTGATTTTTGAGATGTCCATCTTTTTCCTTATATGCAAAGCTCATTCTGACTGATCTGTGCTCATGATAGTGTTTCCTTCAGTCCACAGCTTATAATTCACAGTAGATACATATATCAACACAATCTGTAATGCACATGAAAGCAGTGTTGCATTGCAAATATGTTTTTCTTTCTCAGTATTTTTCTTTGCTTTTCTTGACAGTAGGCCTTGATTTTCTGAAAGAATGAGGTAAATGGACTGAATTTATGTTTGACAATAGAAAAATATATAGTTTGATGTAAAACATGGAGTCCGAGGGGTCTTAAAAAGTATCAATGCGTACGTTTACATGGACACCAATAATCCGATTTTAATACGATTAAGACAATACTCTGATTAAGAGTCTACACATTGTAAACATAAATTTTTGTTTAATTTAATTTGATTAAGGTCATAATCAAACTAAACAGAAATGGAATTAAGACATGTGGAGTAGCCGATTTTAATTACATTATTGAAGTGCAGTACAGATATGTAAACACCTTAATTAAACTATTACCGTCATGTAAGATTTTCACCACATTTTGCGACAGGATATTCTATGCACACACGGCTGTTTGACACTATTCTCTGCACATACCGAGTCAGTAAAGGACCGCAGACACCTGCATCGCCAAATGTGGAGGGTTTGTTCCCATACGGCATGCGGTATCATATTATATTAAAACAACACTCTTCCAGCAATTCATACTCGCATCCAATATCTCGTTTGTCACAGGGGCATGCATGAAACGTTCCTAAATGAAAGTGAAAGTGCCAAACTAGAGTTAAAGTGAACAAATTAAAAATTAAATTTGAAGTTACATGAAACTCCAGAGGAAATGTGGATATTGTGGTGACACAATGATGTTAATCGAACTATGTGCTACAACATGTAAAACGGCATCACGAAAGGAACATTCAAAAAGCAACTCATGTAAACACCTTAATCAAATTACTGACTTATTCAGATTAAGGAAGATTATTTGATCACTGATGACAATGTGAACGTAGTCAGTGTGTATCAGCCTCAGTATTTTGTATCAGTGTGCTAAAGTTTGCCTGAATTTAATCTGCGAATATCAAGATGCTGTGTAGCTTAGAATTTAAAAAATCCTGCTAGATTTGACACCACGCTGCTTTGTTTACTGCAGTAACCAACCAAACACAGTTATTCCTGCTGTTTTAGGCGCCACATACTGGATTAGCATTTTTATTCAGTATAAATAATGTTTTAGTTTAGATTTAGTTTCTTACAGTCAGTATTTAGTAAATATACTTTAAGTTAAATTGATAAGTTAAAGATAATTATAAATTTTTCAAAATGTAGTATTTTTATACAACAAACTTCAAAAAATATTGATCTGCTCTTATGAACTGAACAGTCTATAGTCAAAGCAAAAAAAGCTATAATTTCAAAATTGCAAAGTGATTATATAGACCTATATTCACAATTTTACATAAATCAGCATGCAAAAAATAAATAATTTCCTTTTCTTCATAGCAAATTAACATGCAACTTAACTGTTTCATAAAAATAAAAGGTTATATAACAAAATGGGATTTAATCAACAAGCAAGTTAAATATATTTGAAATAAAATGAAAAGGAAAGAGCTAAGGATTGAAACCAGCTCAGATGTTCTTGAATAAAACGTGTTACAGTAATGTACACACGTACAAATATGTCTTGTCCGAAAAAGCCTTTTTTAGAGGTGTTTTGACAGGTCAGAGCCCCCTTACAAGCGAAAAGCTAGATACAGATTGTATTACTTTAGAAAATGCGGCATAGATTCATGCTATTTGGCATTTTAGATTCTTTTGAACTAATGTAGCATGCTGCTTGTCAATCAGACAATGCTTCTGTGTTCGTTCTTGTTGTCAATTGCGGGAAAATAATCGACACATGTGTGTGTGTGTGTGTGTGTGTGTGTGTGTGTGTGTGTGTGTGTGTGTGTGCGCGCACTCGTTATAATCAATATGAATATTCAGATCAAACTAAATACAATCTTACATCAAAAACACATGGCAAGCAACGCATTGATAATAACAAATAATCATACTAGATTACAAACAACCTAACAAGTTGTTTAGCGTTTTCAGAGGCGATTTAAAGCAAAATACACAATGACACTCAATCAAAGACGTCTTCCCTGCCACGGCTGAATTACAGCTTCTCATTCAAAACTTTCAGTTGTTGCGGATTTCTTTTATTCTTTATAGACAATTTCAATTTGGTAATGTCCTTGGCCCATAAACATTTTCTGCTTCTTATCATAGTATTTCATAACTGTAATAAGGGGCAATTCAATGATTTGTTCCTGTTAAAACAGCTATCATAAAATTATTTATCAGAATGTGGACCTTTTTGGATTTTTGGACACTATGGAAATTACAAATGTAAAACAGGAAATACATTAGGATCACTGTTATTGATTCCATTTCTCGAAATGCTCTATAGCGGGTTATAATTGCACCAAAATGCATTAAAATTTAAGTAATTAATAACAGAGTGAACTTTTCTGTAATAGGGTTGTGCGTATTTGTTTAATATTGTTGCTGACTGACTGACAGGGCTGCACAATGCTTGAGGCCAGCAAACACGATTTAGCTTTTAGTTAAAGGTGCAGTTTTTGATTGTCTTCAGAAGCATTTTTTGTTGTGCTGGTTGAAAGTCTCTTCACAGTGTAATAGTAATGATTAAAGTAAATGATCTAAATGTATTTATATTTATTTTTTTTATTTTGGGTAAGGCATAAAACTAAAAAATGTTCATCCAATTAAATAGAGTCGGACCGACATCTCTCATAATTCCGACAAGTAGCCCAATCTGTCTTTCAGCGAATGCAGATTTGAACAACTGTGCAGCTGTTTGTACGCAGCTCCGCTGAAGGATTTCTCTTAGACAGGTAATGTTCTGTTTTAAATCAGTTTTAGCTTCACGCAAATCTGATGTAACGTTAGATGTTGTTGTGACAAATGGGTTAAATCTTCACAGAAGTCTTGTTCAGCTACTAAAATCTTCCGATGAAAGATTGATAAGACTATTTTCAGTTTCATAAGAGACCCTTTACAGCATCGATTATGTAGATTTTAATTAGTTTAACAACATACACAAGTAAATGCCGCTATTCTGCCAAGTCTCCCCCTATATAGTTTACCATGCAACTCTAAAGATTTGCTCTGAAATAGCTTGACAATTTGTCTTGCTCGCCGCCGGACAAGCACTAGTCGCTTTTAACACATGAGAGAGGGTTCTTTTGCTGAGACACTTCAGCAGTGTTTATTTGAGAGCGCACAAGAAAATGTGAGATTGAGCAACATATATTTGATGGTGTGCAAGAAGTTTGGTGCATGAACAGAGGAAACTGGCACACAAAGTACAGAGATTTGCCAGCTCATATTACACTCACGACATTCCTCATTGAAATAACACAATAGGTAGTTGTAAGGTCTGTGTAAAAATGCCTGCCACCACAGCTGGAAAAAATCCTAGATGAAACACTAAAATGTATGGAAAGAGTCTTAAAAAAAGGTCTTAAAATGTATTGAATTTCACTCTCTGATATACTCTGATAAACTACTATGAAACAGCAAGGTAAGAAAAATAATCTTGTTTTCACTTCAAATCA
Organism: Danio rerio; assembly: GCF_052040795.2. Classification (NCBI taxonomy): domain Eukaryota; kingdom Metazoa; phylum Chordata; class Actinopteri; order Cypriniformes; family Danionidae; genus Danio; species Danio rerio. The sequence continues at coordinate 25,960,580 of NC_141036.1, read as the reverse complement.
ATTAACCTTTTCTGACCCTACTGATGAAAAATAAAAATGAATTTACTCTTTTAAGCTGCTCAAGTCTGTAATAATTGATAATAGAAAACAAAAGTAAAAAAACAAAAAAGAGGATAACAAAAAAAGAAGAGTAAAAAATAAAATACTACTGACAGTGTATGTTTGATAGCAGTTTTTCATGTGTTAGTGCATTATTATCTTCTTCTGTGTGCAGTCTAACATGAAGAGTATGGAGCGTGAGCTGCACTGTCCGGTGTGTGAGGAGATGGTGAAGCAGCCCATTGTTCTGCCATGTTCGCACAGTGTGTGTGTGTTGTGTGCAGCTGAAGTGTTGGTTCAGAGAGGTTATCCACCACCTGAACTCCCTCCAGAGCCCAACACTCCCACCTCCAGCCCCCTCACACGCTCCCCTCGACAGAACCGCAGACCTCCACCAAAAACAGACCGACTGGACAGAGTCATCAGGACAGGTTTGTGTACTCATTCACTGATAAACACACATTTCAAAATCAGCCAAATCAGCTATTGAGTTATGTGCTGGTTAAGTTGTAAAGTATGGCAAACCTCTGTTCATCTGATTTGTGAAAACTCTTTCAAAAGTCATCTACTTAAACTCCTGTATCGTGTATGGTGTATACTTCTGTCCCTCTATATTTATACTCTAAATCAGAGATGGCCAAAGTAGGGCCCATGGGCCAAAGTTGGACCTGTGAGGTGACAGCACTACCTACTGAGCCTCTGCATCGCCCTGAAAAATATCTAGTAAAATATTATTTACTGCCATCATGGCAAAGATAAAATAAATTAGTTATTAGAAATGAGTTATTAAAACTGTTATGTTTAGAAATGTGTTGAAAAATCTGCTCTCTGTTAAAAAGAAATTGGGAGAAAAATAAACAGGGGGGCTAATAATTCTGACTTCAACTGTACATTTTTTTTTGTAAAGTCAACTTGTTTCTTTTAAGGGAATTGGTTTACTCATTTTAAATAACTATTCACTTTTAACAGTGTATACTATAGTCTAACTGTTATTAAAAGATTAGTTTAAAATGTTATTGAATTCAGTTAAGCGATGCTCGAAATATGACATCATGTTATTTATTTATTTGTTATTAATTAGCCTATTATTTTAAATATTTTTAAAATTAAGATTCATTCATTTTCTTGTCGGCTTAGTCCGGGGTCGCCACAGCGTAATCAACGGCCAACTTATCCAGTACATTTTGCAGAGGATGCCCTTCCAGCCGCAACCCATCTCTGGGAAGCATCCACACACACATTCACACACCCACTCATACACTACTGACAATTTAGCCTTCCCAATTCACCTGTACCGCATGTCTTTGGACTGTGGGGGAAACCGTAGCACCCGGAGGAAACCCACGCGAACACAAGGAGGACATGCGAACTCCACACAGAAACGGCAACTGAGAATATATATATTCCTTTCATAAAGAGCAAATTTTTAATTTAATTATACAAAATAACATTTAAAATGTCGACATACATTATCTTGCCTCTTAGCTCTTTCAGATATTTTGCCTCATTCAGAAGCGTTGTGTCTTTGCAGTATTTTGCAGGTCTATCTCTGTGTGTTTATGGGTCGTGATGTGCTCTTTCTGAAAGTGTCAGCACACACTGGCTCTCTGAAACTGCTCCACTTCTGCATTGATTAACTTTTCCTTTCTTCTTCCTGCCTCAGATTTATAGTGGCTTACAGAAGCTTTAATCTGGGAAACAGCTTCTGCTATCTGTATCTCTCTCTTTCTCTGTTTTTGTGCAGTGTGCGGAACTCATCCGGGACGCAGGCGTAAAGACACCCCTCCTATACTCATGCTGTTCCCCTGTCCCACATGCAGAAGAGACGTGGAGCTGGGAGAGCGAGGCCTGGCCGACTGTCTGAGAAACCTCACGCTCGAGCGCATCGTGGAAAGGTCTTTCTTTGTCTCTCGGACGGTAAAGTCTAGATCGGACATGCGGCCGGCCGGAAGTGCAATACGCACATTAATTATTGTAGCATTTTTTATGACACTGTATAAAAATAATTTATATTTTTATAGTACTGTGACAGTTGAGTTTAGGGATGGGGTGGGGGTAGATGTTAATAAAATGCAATTAATGGGAAATTTAATAAACAACATAAATAATTCTCATTATTTCCGACCGCAACCATATCCGATCTAGCAACAACCATCTTGGACTTTTGTAGCTCATGTTTTTCTTTTTTGTTTTGTTTTAAATGGCATTTAAATTAAAGCAATCTTCAACTATGTTTCAGAAAGCCTTTCCATCCATACTATACAATCACAAACTCATGTCAGAAGATAAAATGAGCTATAAAAGTATAGCCTAAATTCTAGGCAAATTTGTATTCTAAATATAAAAAATATGTATATAAAAAAATCCTATATACAAATATAATAATATAATAATCAATATACAAATATTTAATAAAAGACACATTACAGCACCTACAGTAGTATTAAATTGCACTGAAAATATCTGTGTTTACGTTAACAGTGGATCCTTTAAATTTTACTTCTAGTCAGTGTTTATGTTCACACAGCTACATTACACATCAACTAAAGTTTAAAATATGATATCGTAGTGGACCACCCCTTTAAAGAATTTAAAATGTTGAGTTCAGAGAACTTAAAATATTAATTGAAAGTTTTTTTGTGCCTAATGAGTAAGTTAAACACCCCTTTTTAAGTTTTGATGCCAAACTTTGAAGTAATGTCAAGTTATATTACCTTAATATCTTTAGTAATGACAACAGTGGGGTTTACAGTGTACAATCAGTTATAAATTGCCTTGAGAGAAAAGAAAAGCAGCAGATCCTTTCATTTTACCACCATTCAGAAGAGAACAAGCTAAAAATCTAAAAATACGCTAACTGTATACAATTAATAATCAAACACAAATTATAATGGCATTTGTTATACATTTAAAGCTAAAATACATGACAGATTTTGTAACAAACATAATATTTTCATAATAATTTAAAAGTAAAGCTACCAAATTTAACACAGCAAAAATTAACTCATTCATTCGTTTCTCTTCGACTTCATCCCTTTTTCATCAGGGGTCACCACAGCTGAATAAACTATTCCATAATATGATTTTTGCAGCAGATGCCTATCCAGCCGCAACCCAGTACTGGGAAACACCCATACACTCTCAAACTCACATTCACACTCATACAGTATGGCCAATTCAGTTTCTCCTATTTACTTATAGCTGTTTACTGCGGGAAACCAGAGCACCCAGAGGATACCCACAGAAATGCCATTTCTACTCTAACCACCAACCTTCTTGCTATGGGGCGACAGTGCTAACCACTGAGCCACCGAGCCACCAACACAGCAAATATGGACTTTATTTTTAATGTGTTTAAAATGTAACCACACTTGTATAAATGTTTACTGCATCGTTTTCCTACGTTAGAAACTATACCTTATTTTTATGAAGAAAAAATACACACTTTTGATTGTGTAACAATGGTAGTCAAGCTTTGCACACTTCCACAATACCGGACTGTTCTGTTGCTTAGTTACATGCCCTATTAATCGTCATGTCACATTATCTACATTCTTTCATATTTAATTTTCTACCATGTTGAAGATGCAGCAGCAGCAGCATGGTAATTTGACATTCACAAGTCTTTCCCCCAGAGAAATCCAATCATGTATTCAGAGGAAAATATCAAACTCGTCCCTATAATAGTACACATCATCATAGCAGTATGCCTGCTATGAAAATATGAAATCATTATTTTCCATTAGGTTAGGTATTAAATAACAATATTTCATACATCTTTAGCTATACCCCTCCACTTTACCACTGGTCTCGAGCATCTGCCATGTTTGTAGTTTGTGAAAACGTGTTTGTAGTTCTAATCGAATTCACGTCCAGCGCACAATGAATAAATATTAGCCATTAGCAGGGCTTGACATGAACTTTTTTGATCAGCCACTGTGGCTAGTAGATTTCCAACATTATTTGCCAATTCCCATTTTTACAAGCCACAATTTTGTTGATGGGAAAATATATTTTATATGCTTAACTTTGACTTTGACATGCTAAAATTACTTGATTTAGATTTTGTGCTATCATGTTCACATGCGTCCTCATTCAATTCACTTTTTGTTTGTGTTGTGTGTGTGTGTGTGTCTGTGTTTGTTAGCTTTCTCAATGTGCATAAGCAAATGGGTTGTCGCATTGCAATTAGTTCTTATTTCACATGACTTTTCAGGGCTCAAAATTAAGGATTTACAAATTTATCTTTGGCCACACCAAAAATAAATGATGTATTATTTCTTAGCCACAAATGTTAAATAATGTGCAAAAACAAGCAAAATATAGCTGTATACATGCTCTTTTTATTCAACAAAACTTTTCTAAAAAAAAAATAAGATTTACATTTAAAAAATAACTACTGTCATGTATCTAAAACAATGCACAGTAATCGGGCCTTGTTAAACGTTCCAGATCACCAGTTAGTTAACTAGACATATACGGGGAGTTAATCTCATAATAAAGCAATGTTATTGTAAAAGAAAAGACAATTAAACTATATTAACAAAAATAACTGTAAGCAAAACAATGCAGGTGAAAAACATGTGTGATAATGAAAGGATGATCACAGCACATAGTTAATGTTTGGCTCTGTGATCCAGCACAGCTGAAATCTACCCACATTTGGTGGGCTGGTGGGTGTTAATGTCATTCCCTGGCCATTAGAGTTATTTGGGTAATATTAGCCATTAGAGTGTGCACAGATCACACTTCAATCTGCACTTCCACTTGTACTGGACATAGAAAACTATCTGAATAACTTTAGAATAAATTATTTCAACATTATTTCCTGCTATAGATATTGAGAATGTGCCATCACCGAACATTGAAATAAAAATGGAAATTTGATTACATGGGAGCCTGGATCCCATTGATCTCTACACCCTTAGAAATAAAGGTACACAAGCTGTCACTGGGGTGGTACTTTTCATAAAGTACACATTTGTACTTAAAGGGTCCATATTGGTACCTCAAATGTATGTATCTGAAATTTTTAAGAGGCACACTTTTAAAGTACCAATAAGTGCCCTTGAGGTATTAATTTGGACGTTTTAGGTACAACTCTACCTTTTGAAAAGGTACCACCCCAGTGAAAGCTCATGTACCTTTATTTCTGAGAGTATGGATTTATTGTATCATATATACACTGGTTAGCAATAATCTGTAAGCACTCGCACCACAAATAAGGAACTCGACAAATGCTCGACTTCCTCTTTAGCACTGGAGACTGAATTTTATGTAAGGAATATTTTCAGCTTCTCCAACACACATAGAATGTTTTAAATAAAGATATTTTATTTTAGTATAAGTGTTTATAGAATGTTTTTCAAAAAGTATTACTACAAAACAGTCAACCTTTTCTCTGGCGATTTGAATTGTTTTACAATGTCTGCTCCTGAGTGTGTTAAAAACATGGTGGAATGCGTATCACCATGACGTAGATTCCCATTGTCTATTGTTAACTAAAGCTTACAGTTCCAGTAAGCGGACTATAAGATGCAGAAATGTTGCTGTACTGGTTTGTTGTACTAGATCAGATGTTCTGAACTTGCATCTATTCATAGGCACACCAAGACAGAAATTGATAGCCTTTTTAACATTCTCACGCAACAGTCAATTCACCCTACAGCAAAATGAGGCCAGAAAAAGAGGTGCCAGACAAATATTGTCTAGGTTAAACTCTAGTTTAAAGGGACAATTCACTCAAAATCTACAAGTTACAACCCATTTACTCCTCAAGTAGTTCCAAACCTTTTAATTTTTCTGTTGCACACAAAGATATTTTGAAAATCATCCATAGTAGTAAAAAAAGAAATACAATGAATGTCAGTGATAACAGAAAGTCATAACACCTTTGTAGTAAATAATCCTTTTAGTGTACACATTAATTAGGAATGCAGTCTAACAATCATGTGAACATGTAAATTGTGCCATATGTGATTGCTTATCTGATCAGTCTGCTATTATTAACTCTGATTGACATCTGTCTTTGTGTGTGTGTTTGTGTGTAGGTACAGGCATACAGTGAGTTTGGGCACTATGGCGATCATGTGCCAGTTCTGCAAACCTCCTCAGACTCTGGAAGCCACTAAAGGTTGCGCCGACTGCAGGTCCAACTTCTGCAATGAGTGCTTCAAACTGTACCACCCGTGGGGTACACCGCGTGCCCAGCACGAACACATCCTGCCCACACACAGCTTCAGACCCAAGGTCATTCACTCAGTCAAACATTCAACTACAGGAAACTTCTTTAGTTTTTAAACAAGCTGCAACATAGTTATTCAAACCAAAAACCTTAAAGACCTTTTGAATGCTTTATTGTATGTTTATGCAAAGCAATATTTTACCGTTTATGGTAACGCTTTACTTGAAGAGGAGTTCATAAGATTGTCATTAAACCTTTATAATCATATGACATGTTTTGAATGTGAATAAGATTTGATGGATGCTCATAACAACTGTCAATAAGTGTCATTCAGTCAGTTAAGACATTTTAAATGCAAACATTGTTTGTTATGAAAATTTGACCGAAACAAATACATCACGACCTGTTTTTGTCTTTGTATTGCCAACTTGACATGACCAAGACAACAAAATTGGCATACATCTGTCACAAACAAGATTGTCTTGAAGCCATTATAAATGTGTCATGAATTTTATAACCCCAGAATTAATTTTTTTTTTTACCTCAGTTACAGTGGTACAAGCGAAATTTGTCATTATAATGTCAATAAATATTAATTACACTGTTAACAATTATTTGGCGGAGTAGTGACACTTTTAATTAGACATTTTAAAGACAAATAGAGTTTTATCTACTGAAAACGTGATCAAAAAACATTCCTGAAAATTGTAACGCCTCATGACAATCATGTTTATGAAAGTTTTATGACAAGTGATGTTGTCTTGGTAATGTCAAGTTGTTATGACAAAGATGAAGATTTGTTGTGATGTATTTGTAAAGTTGTCATAACAAACAACAGCTATGTTTCCATTTAGAAATGTAAATAACCTTAATGCTTAAAACTAGAAAATCTCATAAAAGACATGCAAATAAAGTAGCATTTCCATCCAACGAGTCAAAGCGAACAAAAACGTCACTTCCTGATTACCTGGTGCCAAATGTCCACAGTAAAAATGGAATTTGCCGCGGTAAGAGAAGCTGGGTGAATCTTTTTTTCATTTAATAAATGACTTGCACCTCAGATGTCAATCCTGACACGCAGTGAACGTGTGGTGGCGTTTAAAGGCGTAAGACGTAGAGCACAGATGCTCTCGACAGTTCTGGAGATCATTCATTTTCAAAATGTATGCGCATCTTAGCTTTTCCATCAACCATTTTTTATGCGCATATCTAAAATGGCATAAAAATAGGTCGATGGAAATGTAGCTAATGACACCTTTGGATTTAAAATGACATAACTGAGCAAATGACACTTAATAACAGTTAATAACTCATTCACATTCATGACATGTCATGATTTGAAGGTTTCACAACTTTTTATAAGACCAAGTAAAGTGTTACCCATTACAATATTTTAACCATGTATACATTATTGTGAACATCTGTGTATTGTTATTTGTATATAATTCCCTGTAACAGTAATCTAAAAGGATAGTTCACCCAAAAATGGAAATTGCCTTATCATTTACTCTCCTTCATGTGATTTATTCTGTTGAAACCCTGCACATGCACAAAACATATTTGAAGAATTCGACCAGTGTTCTTCAAATTATCTTCTTTTGTACTCAACAAAAGAAAGAACCTCGGCTAGGTTTTGAACAAGTGAATGGTGAGTAAATGATGACATTATTTTTTTTCTTTTTGAGTAAACTATCCCTTTTATTATTAGTTTATTAGTTTTAGCATAAATACATATGGATAAAACTCTACTAAACAGAGCTAAAATTGCTGATATTTTGCTGAAATAATTTTGTTTCCCATGCAAATAGCATTCAAATATTGTTCTCTTCCACAGAACTCAGACCATTCTTGATCATTCAGATTTCCTCCTAACCTTATGTCCTGTCCACAGGTGCTGGTGTGTGTGGAGCACGAGCAGGAGAGACTGCAGTTTTACTGTAGGTCATGTCAGCGTCTGTTGTGTTCACTGTGTAAACTCCGTCGTGCCCACAGTGGACACAAGATCATGCCGATTGCGCTGGCTTACCAGACTCTAAAGGTACACATTCCTGACCGTCATCCACCTTTTTTCACACACCATTAGTGTTTCAAATTATAGATTGCACTTCTGGGGAACTTCCATTCGACAGAATCGAAACAAATCATTCAAATAATAGGGATGTAATAATAAGGAAATAAGGTTGAAATAATAAAGAAAATATTCCATATACATAGTGAAACCTGAGTACCTGTCAAATCACTAAAATAATGTGACACTTAATTTAAAGTTGCATCAGTAACACAAGCATATCTGCGGCCAAAGACTTTTTGAATTCACTGTTTTGTTTCTCAAGATTATTTTCATTTTGCTCTTCCTACAGTAGAGTTCATAACATTTCAATTGAAAGACATGTTTTGAGTTTTTGGGGTAATTCATTGGCTGTTTCTCAATTCCAAGGATGCAGAGAACATACTTGTGTTCTCGTGGAGACCGTTCTTGCTAGTTTACCTCACAAGAAAGAACTCAGGAGATCAGAAGAACACAGAATGTGTCTTGTGAGGATTGAGATGCTGTAGTCTTGGTTGCATGCCGGCAGCATTTTTAGCCGAAAATTATTTAAACATTACAGCATTCATACAATGATTTATTGTTTTTTCCCCTTTTCAAAATACATAACACGCACAAAAACCCTGCAAATATACTTTGCACATTACATATAAATCAGATTTTAAATACAAATTTCAGCAAATAAACACTCTTAATGTGTTTATGGCTTTATTAAGATTTTCATGTTAAGGTTTAATATCAACGTCTCATTTAGGGAAACTCCTGAGATAAATAAGTTACTGTATATCTCTTAACTTAATAATAAACAGGTGTAAAACGCTGTGCTTCCAACCTCCTTTATTCAGCCGCAATGACTTCTTGGACTTTAATATCAAGAACATATCCAGGAATTTTCACGCATCCTCCGTTCTTATGGTCTTGAGTTTTGTAACTAAACTCCGGCGGATGATGATGTTAGAACACAAGGATGCAAGATCACTGAAGAACAAATATTGAGAAACAGACATTGTCTGCTGAAAATTAATTCTAAAAAGTTGCTTTTTGATATTAGATCGATGAACTGTGAGGAGAAAAATGCAATCTTGTTATGCACAATTTTTAGAAATGCATTACTGTTTGCTTACAGTTTAATAAAAATTACTCTGATAATTTATGTAAAGCATCATGTGACAGAGGGAAAAGTTGCATAGTCTTATAAACAGTGTAAATATGCCCAACAAGCCCTTCTTCCCTGTATGAAATAGTTATTTGGAGTGTTCTCTCTAAGCTAAAAGACTTCCTCTCTATGACTGTAGGCCTTGAGGAGAAAATGTACAGCGTGTCTGTTTAACTCCTTATTCATTCTCTGTGTTGTCAAATCACAGGACAAGATCACCAAGGAGATGAACTACATCTTAGCCAATCAAGACTCTGTGCAGGCACAGATCACCCAAGTAGAGAGTGGCATCGCACAGACTGAGGTAAAGCACACCGCTGTTTAAAGCAACCCTGCAGTTTGAAAAGACAGCTGAGGGTATGGCAACTGAGCCCGAGTGTGTGACTATACAGATTGAATAAAAGAAAAGGCTGTTTTTATAAGTATACAATTGATGTCACAATTACTAGCTCCCCTTTGAATTTTGTTTTCTTTTTTTATTTCCCAAACGGTGTTTAACAGAGCAAGGAAATTTTCACAGTATGTCTGATAATATTTTTTCTTCTGGAAAAAGTTATATTTGTTTTATTTTGGCTAGAATAAAAACAGTTTTTAATAATAATAAAAAACATTTTAAGGTCAATAATTTTAGCCCCTTTAAGCTATATTTTACACCAGATACAGTTATTAAAACTATTATGTTTAGAAATAACAGGGGGGCTAAAGTCGAATTAATAGCCCCCCTGTCCCCCCCCCCCCATTTTCTGTTTAACAGAGAGAAGATTTTGTCAACACATTTTTAAACATACTTTAAACACATTTCTAATAACTGATTTATTTTATCTTTGCCATGATGACAGTAAATATTTGACTAGGTATTTTTCAAGACACTTCTATACAGCTTAAAGTGACATTTAAGGGCTTAATTAGGCTAATTAGGTTAACTAGGCACGTTAGGGTAATTAAACAAATAATTGTATATCGATGGTTTGTTCGGTAGACTATCAAAAAATAAATAGTAAAAAAATAAAAATAAAAAAATGCTTTCATTCTAGCAAAAAAAAAAAACAAATAAGACTTTCTCTAGAAAAAAATATTAACAGACATACTGTGGAAATTTCCTTGTTCTGTTAAACATCATTTGGGAAATTTAAAAAAGAAAAACAAAAACAAAAAAATCAAATGGGGGCTAATAATTCTGACTTCAACTGTACATTTTTAAAGATCACGCAATATGTAGCCAGAAGTACATATGACTGCATTTAAAATATGTAAATATTTAAACACTTGGAACTTTCACATATTTAAATAATATCTAAAAGTGGATAATATGTCTACTCTTATATATAATTGGAACTTGCTTCTGTCATGTTCACTGTCCATTTGTGTTCAGGTGAACAGTGCGGTGGTGAAGGAGCAGTTGTCTCAGTGTGTGAATGAGCTGCGAGCTGTGCTGGCCGAGCGTCAGGGGGCTTTGGCTATGTGTCTGGAAGGGTCTCGTGCACAGCGGGCAGCAGCTCTCAACGCTCAGCTCTCTGAAAAACAGAGTCTGCTGGAAAGTGCAGGACTGCTCACATACACTCAGGAGCTGCTTAAGGAATCTGACCAGTCGTGCTTTGTTCAGGCTGCCAGAGTCACACACAACAGGTCAGACGGAGTGTTTTCTGTAAATGTGTCGGTAAAACATACATTTAAGAAATACCAATCCAACACTAGCCTATTGTGTGTGTTTAGAAAAAAAACTTTTAAAAAATAAACAGTAAATACTGTTAGACATGATCACTTATATAGAGATCTGCTTTATATTCTACATTTGTATTTTTCTCCTTTTCAGATTGGTAAAAGCAATAGAAAATCTGCAGCATTTCTCTCTCTCTGCTGATCCCTCTTTCCGACACTTTCAGATGGATGTCTCCAGAGAGCTCAAAACACTCAGCAGCATGGACTTTATACAAGGTTTTCATAAATACTACATTTTTAATATCCCTACATACCTTGAATTGCTTTTCTAGCTGTTAGCTCCCTGCTGAATATAATTTCTGTCATCATTTATTCACCCTCATGTTGCTCCAAACCCATTAAAAAATGTGTTCATTTTTTGGCAGTGGCTAGCCCAGACATATTTAAGTGGTGTAATAGGGTGGACCTCAGTGCCTTCTATGAACTAAAGTACATCATTTTACAATACTTAAAAAAAAAATAAAGAGATGCAGATTCTGACAGCTAATAATTGTATTATTGATTTTAGACTGAAAAGGTCTACCTGTGCTTTAAACCATGGTTGTACAACTATGGAGTTTTTCAGACCAGAGGAACCATTTCACAGTTCCTTTAACTGCTGACGGAAGTTTCCTGCTTTTTGGCATGTTCACAACACAGCAACTGGAATCATTTTAGTTAAAGGAACATCTTTTGTGATGCCTACATGATCTTCCACTGCAGAGAAGAGTGTAATTCAGCACAATAGGAACTACAGTAAGGCTAATGTCAGCTGATTGCGTGAACACATGCAAAACGAAAGACATTTTAAAGTATAACCAGAAATATATGTTTAGCTAAAAAGCTAATGTTAGCATTCACCTTTTATCTTCATCTTTTCTCAGTCTTGGTTAGAGCTGGGCGGTATGGCCAACCTTATTGATTTTATTGCAAGTTAATGATATCTTTCACAATATGTTTTTTTACTAAGATAGTTATTCCAGAAAAGTACAAAAAGGCCTTTATATAATAAATAAGCTTGAATTTTTGATTATTTTGTATATTTTTTAAACCTTATAAATAAAACAAAGTATGACTTAAGATGAACAACACATTCCACTACATGTCACATTTAACAGTTTTATGTGGACAGACCTTATTATTATAAACATTTCTCATGTAGCATCTTCCCACAGATTATAAATTATATCACAAGGAAGTAACAGGACAAGTTTTTTCTCTTCAAAAATACTAAATATGCACAATGACAATTGTTGTATAAATTTTGAAAGTAAGTAATCACTTCTTGTTAAATATATAAAGCAAGCTGCACTTGAGCTGGCCACGCACACTTATTTACATTTTGCGGTATACACTAAATACATGTATATGGGGAGAGGGGGGGATGTAAACTGGAGCACCCAGAGAAGGAGGGGGAGGGGGGGCAGACCCACGTCATCCCTCTACATAGAACTCTACACAGAAATGCCAACTGATCCAGTCGAGGCTCGAACCAGCAAACTTCTTGCTGTGAGGTGACAGCGCTCCCCACTGCGCCACCCTCTTTCAGTAACATATCTTGTCTACATTCAATCTCAGCTATTATGAGACCCACAGCATACAATAAAATCTCAGCAATCACAGTGTGATTCTGATCCTCTAGTTGTTGATTTTGTTGAATGCTATGTTTATATCACTGTCAGCCTTCTTACATCACTTGACAGATCACTTCACAGGAAAATGCCCTGGAGGGAAAATGTAGTCCAGGAATTGGCCTGGTGACTAGTTTCTGTACCTGAGTTCCTATAAGTACCTAGTGAAAAATGAATAGAAGTGAATGGAAATTGAGGTCTTGATATGTTTTAATAACAATGGTTGTGTCCACAAAAAAAATTGAAAATATTGGATAGATCAGTCAATAAAATCTGGATATAAGGGATAGTGAATAAGGACAATGAGTAAAGACCAGTTTGGGATTGTTGTTTATATCCATAAAATATCTTTAAGTGTGTTAATCAATTAAAGGGAATGTCTTTTATCAGAAGTATTTAATTCCTTTGGATTTAGAACATTTGAAGTATCAACATTTTGAATGAATAGATTTAGGACAGAAATACTTATATTATTCAAAATATCTTCATTTGGTTTCTGAAAAAAAAATGTTTCAAGGGTTTGTGGAGTAAATGATGACAGAATTTGTTGTTTTGGGGTAAACCTAGCTTTTAAGCACACCTCCATTGGACTTCGCATTTAATTTCCAACCTCTCATTTTCCTTCTGCAGCCCCATTGGCTCCTGTGATTGACACTCAGAAGACCCTAGCCTATGACCAGCTGTATCTGTGCTGGCGTCTCCCACAAGACTCGGCCCCTGCCTGGCACTACTCAGTGGAGTTTCAGAGGAAAGTTGGTGGAGCTGGAGCAGTGTGGGGCAGGGTGTGGTCTGAAGGAAGCTCAGGAAGTAATGGGACACACTGTTCTTGGCAGCGTCTGGATGATGTGGGCGGGACCAGTGCCGTGATTGACAAGCTGGAGATGGACAGTGTGTATGTTCTGAGGGTTCGAGGATGTAATAAGGCAGGGTTTGGAGAGTACAGCGAGGAGGTGTATCTACACACAACACCTGCACCAGGTAAGACACATCCATACACTAATGCACAGACCACGTCCAAATATCAGCTATTCAGAGACTCCCTTATTTCCGCCAAGCTTCCCAATTTCCTCACATTATTGAACTTTTTTTAATTTTGTTCCCTTTTCACTTATTGTACCTCTTTAACTTACAGTTTTCATCACTTTTAAGGCTTATTCCATCTGTCCAATTATTCATTCATATAATTTGTTAATTTTTGCTGATCTTTAATATCTCAGTGTTTCTATTCATGAGATTATCCACAGATCTATTCATATTTTTGTTTGTCCGCTTAGATGTTCATCCATTGATTCATAGACTCATTATTGCCTGTTTGTTCTCACACTTGTTCATCCATCCATCTACAGATTCAAACAGACTGTTGTTTACTTGTTCATTCATGCCTCCATAGATTCATTCATCTCTTTGTTTGCGCATTCATTCATCCCTTTTTAATCATCCATTTTTACTTCAATTTTTCGTCTATCTGTATATTTATTTAGAATACTCGCTTGTTTATCCATTCATCTTGTCAATTCACTCAAATGCTCATCCATCCATCCATCCATCCATCCGTCCAGCCATCCATTTCCTCGTCGATCCACTCAAATGCTGATCAATTTATTTTTGCATCCATACTCTTGTCGATTCACTCAAATGCTCATCCATCCATCTTCTTGTCAATTTACGCAAATGCTCATCCATCTGTCCATCCATTTATCCATCCATTCTCTTTTCAATTCACTCCAATGCTCAACCATCCATCCATCTTCTTGTCAAGTCACTTAAATGCTCATTCATCCATCAATCCATCTTTTGTCAATTTATTCAAATGCTTATCTAGCCGTCCATCTATTTATCCATCCATCCATCCATCCATCATCTTTTCAATTTACTCAAATGCTCATCCTTGCATCCATCCATCCATCCATCCATCCATCCAACTTGTCAAATCACTCAAATGCTCATCCATCTTTCCATCCATCTTCTTGTCAATTTACTCAAATGCTTAACCATCCATCCATCCATCCATCCATCCATTCATCCATCCATCCATCCATCCATCTTATCAATTCACTCAAATGTTCATCCATGCATCTATCCATCCAACGTCTTGTCAAGTCACTTAAATGCTCATTCATCCATCCATCCGTCCATCCATCCATCTTCTTGTCAATTTACACAAATGCTCATCCATCCATCCATCCATCCATCTTCACTTCAATTTACTCCTATGCTCATCCATCCATCCATCCAACTTCTTGTCAAATCACTCAAATGCTCAACCATCCATCCAACTTCTTGTCAATTTACTCAAATGCTCATCCATCCATTCGTCCATCCATCTTCTTTTCAATTCACTCCAGTGCTTAACCATCCCTCCATCTTCTTGTCAATTCACTCAAATGCTCATTCATCCGTCCGTCCATCCATCCATCCTCGTCAAATCACTAAAATGCTTATCAATTCATTTTTTGCATCCATCCTTTTGTTGATTCACCCAAATGCTTAACCATCCATTCATCTACTTCTTAATTCAAATGCTCATTCAGACATGCCCCACATGGGTTTGTTGACTCAATTGTTTATCCGTCATCATCTTATTGTGTTACATTTCTGTTTGTTTATTAACTCATGCATCTCTTTTTTAACCCCACATTCCTTCCACTATCTGTTTATTAATTTAGCTATTGGTTGTTTTATTGTTCCACTCATCCATCCATCCATCCATCCATCCATCCACAATTCTAGAACAACAAACTGAGCCTGTTTTTGTTTTGTGCTATTATATGCATACTACATTCTCTCTATTTTTTCTCTCATGCAATTTTGCTTTAATGGTAGTACATTTCACCATGCATATCCACAACTCTTTAATGTCTTTATTTTTTTACTTCTCTTTCTGTATTATTTCTCCTTGTGATTCCCGTTATTCTCCTCCTTCCTTTGCTCCTGTTATCGCTGCTCTTTCTGTGACTTGTATTCCTATTCAAAATGGAATATTTAAGCTGCTTGATCTCCTCTTAATCCTAGAGTCCTGGAATATGTACAATGTTCCTGCTGTCCTCTTTGTTCCCCCTCTTTTCTCCAAATTTACAATCCCATTCTTCTTCCTTTTTATGCTTATCCATACATATCCCCGCTCTGTTCTTTTCTATCCCCTTTTTACATGTTTCGTTCCCTCACTTTGACTCCCTCATCCTCGTTTCGTGTTCTGCTCCCTACGACCTGGCCTTTCCAACTCTCTCCTCCACTCCCGCATACCTCAATCTCAGTGTTGTCGTTTTGCCTGGATTCGCGCTGGGGTCTGCATGCGGAGCGGGTGGCACTAGGGAAGGGGCAGACGTATGCTCGCAGCGTTCCTGGGATGACGCTCTTGCAGGCTGCAGATAGGGCCCTGACCTCCTGCCATCTCACATCCGACCTTCTCGTAGCTGATGTTTCCATCACACAGGGACGACACTACTGGGCATGCTCAGTAGAACCTGGATCCTACCTGGTTAAGGTAAACATATGCTGCTTTTTAAAACTTTGGAGTCAGTAAGATATTTTTTACTTTTAAAAAATGAATACTATAATTCAGAAAGGACAAATTAAGCTGAAAAAATACTTCAGCCATTTGTGGTTTGTGAAGAAGTGAAGGACTAGAATAATGGAATAATGGAGTAAAATATTTGTTTTCTCGCACATTTCATTAAAGAATAAAAGCGTCATTTAAAAACAAAAATATTTTGTAAGATTACTACAGAAAAAATGTACACACAGCAGACATTTCGTCCTTAATTAGGTTCAAAACAACACATAGTATAGCCTACAGTCAGTGAAAACCTCTCATCTGTGTCTGTAATCTTTAGCAGCACATGTAGCCTCTGTTAGAGAGTCATTCCATCATTCCCAGTTCATATTAGTCCAAAAGGTGATGATAAAAATTAAAACAAGGCAGTCTGTTCACGTTTGCTGAAGAAATAACGTGCTCCTTGGCTTCCCCTTTTTTCCGCGCTCCACTCTCGCGTTTGTCCTTTTCTTTCTGAATATGTCATTCTCGCGTTTGTCAGCTTTTCACAGGATCGGGTTTTCAAAGCTTGTCAATAATCAAGCGCAAGGTATTATCATCAGCTCAAGAGATTTGTTATTTCAGATATAGACGCGCGGTGAGCGCAAGTAATCTCTCGCTGTGTGTTTCAAACATGGAGGGTCCTTTGTTTACATTCTGGCTTGTTGCCTAAGCGAATGACGTATCTCTGTAAACCAATAGCATTCAGCTGCGCATCTAGCTCCACCTTTTGGTACCCTTTCTTGTGTTTGGGGACCCTTTCGAAAGGGTGCCAAAAAAGTGGTACGATACGGTTTGGTTCGGTACGCCTTTTATCAGTGGAAACGGCCATAAAAGCGTACCAAACCGAACCGTACCGTACCGTACAACTCAGTGGAAACGGGGCCTTATATTCAGCATTTGTTGTCCCGCTGCCCGCCCTGTTTTCTACCTGCCGCGCCCGATCCCGCTAAAGAGCAAAACCGAAAACCAGCCAGCTACACAGAGTCCAGGCACCCTATAACAAGCTGTCTGTAAAAACACGCGCACACACACACACATAAGCACCAAGCACACACACACAGACAAAGCTTTCTCTCTTATTCGTGCGCTCACAAACACACACACACACACCTCTCATTCGCACTCACACACACACACAGCATCAAGCTGTCTCATTCACACACATACATACGTGTGCTCGCTCGCTCAGGAGTCGGGAGCGATATTGCTAGTTACCGACCGCTCCCGCGTTTTATTCAGAAATTTAATATGCAGACCTCAAAACGGAGGCTTGGCTGCAGACATTCGCCTCTGAGAGTTCAGTCTTGCATCCTTTCTTTAAGTTCACACTTCACAAGTTTAATAGGGAAAACAAACTCCTGAGGACTCGTCGGGTAAATCTTCAAAGGGAACAGTATAACGTTATTCACGTTACCCTGGCTACGTTGTTTCACTTTCTTAACAATAAAATGAAAACATGATATAAGGAACTGCCTTTTTTTCATTTTGATATTAGTAACTTAACAGACACCAAAAATGTTGAGGCATCGTGTAGCTGCAAATTTATACGAGCATCATCTTCATAGCATATTTATAACAAAACGGATCCTATAACATAACTGCCTCCTTTTATTTTCTTTGAAAAATACAAAACATACCCTGTCTCTTTTGCTGAATATTAGGTTAAATAATCTATAATGGCCATTCTAAAAGTATAACGTACAATATGCTTATACAATATAGGAAGTAAAGGCAAGACATCAGTCAAATGTGCAGAATCAGTGTACGTAGTTACATAAATTAAATATTTAGAAAATGTAAATGATCATTATGGTCAACAAAACACGTTACCTGAGAACAAGTAAAAGAAGCAAAAGACCAAAGAGTGGTTAGAAGCCAGTATGAAAAGCGTAAAGTTGTGCAGCGCTACCTTGTGCACCGGGGTATTTACATTTTTCTTTAAGCCCTCTTATGTCAGGAAGTGATTTTGCACATTCACTATAAATCACACAAACAAATTAAATAAAAAATGAAAGCTGTTTTTTAAAGAATATTATGAAGTATGAATTTGAAGTATATTATGTTATTATTTTTAATTTCCTAAACAAAATATTTTAAAATGATTTAATGTTTATGCCTTAAAGAGCTGTTTTATATGTGTGTAGGTGGGAGTGGGTGTTGAAGCAAAGCTCCAAGAGTGGTTCCATCTACCACAAGACATGGCAAGTCCACGGTAAGAAAAAATAACAACCCTGGGTTCCTTGGAAATACACTTGGAAATACATCAGTACAATAAAATCATTAGCCCTCCCAAATGATGTTCAACAGAGCAAGGAATTTTTCACAATATTTCCTAAAATATTTTTTTTCTGGAGAAAGTCTTATTTGTTTTTATTTTGGCAGAATAAAAACATTTTTTATTTTCTTGAAAAACATTTTAAGGTCAATATTATTAGTCAGTTAAACAGAAATTGTGGAAAAATATATGGGAATGGGGGGAGGTCAAATAATTCAAGAGGGTTAATAATTCTTCAACTGTACATGGAACTAAACTTGATAAAATTAACATATGATTACATTTAAATTTAGTTTTTATGTAAAAAATGCCAATATAGGAAGTAACAATGATACTTGTTCCTTTTTATACAAATAATGATTGCAGGAACAGATTAGTGACATATAAACGCTTATTTTTTCACGGAAACTTAAACAATACTATACAAAGACCGCAAAACCCTTTTACTATAGGGCATGATTTGTACAGTAAACATACATATTTGGATAATTTAAATATGGCCTTGTCTTGTGCTTATACTATACCACATACTTTATATGGATGTCAAATAAAAGTGTATAGAAGTGTAACTAGAGCAATACATTTCAGCTTTATAGAAATGTAGGCCATATTTAAAGTGAGCCTCGGTTGATTTAGAGTTCATAAGAGCTAGTTTTAGAAACATGATATTAAACATAATGAATAGTGCAGAGTCCAGATCTTCTGTTGTAAATCTAAAGATTGAGATTTATTTTTTTTTAGTAAGTGTGATTTGATGTTTTCATTTTGATTTCTCTGTAGGTATGATCCAGACAGTGGACACGACAGTGGCGCAGAGGACGCCCAAGACTGTCCTCCTCCTTTCTGTTTCCTCACAATGGGCATGGGCAAGATCTTACTTCCCAAGTGTGGCGGATCTAACAGCTCCACTGGACCTTTCACTGCCCCGTTACCACCTCGTCTCGGGCTGTGTCTGGACTTTGAAAAGGGACGACTCACTTTCTACGATGCTCATTCTCTTAGAGTGCTGTGGGAGGGGACTGTTGATTGCTCCGCCCCCATTTGCCCAGCCTTTTGTTTCATTGGTGGAGGCGCTCTACAGCTGCAGGAGCTAATAGCCAATCGCAGCACAGAGCAGAACCCACCAAGAAGAGTGACTATCCAAACACGAGTCACAGACGCAGGTCACTAAAACATCTGATCGCTCTGAAACTTGTCAATTCAGCACCTAGAAGCAAATTGTTTTTCTATCGACTTTGTTTACCCGCTAATTTCATAGGTAATAATGCATTGACTGATGATATTTTACATTAAGATCCATTTAACATTAAAAGTGGTTATGGATGCTAACGACATGTAGCATGCTAACAACATGTAGTGCAGTATTAAATAACAAGGAATTGTTAATTTCTGTGGCCACAAAATTGAGTAGAGTCTGTCTGCAGACTGCAAGACAGGGACAGAACATAAAGGGACCTTACTGTACAATCACACTGAAAGCGACGAGAGTGTCAAAGTAGCGGGAAGTCATTCATTTTCACTGGGAGCCAGTGGTGAAAAGCTGCGAGGAGCAGCATGGTGCTTTCTGTGGAGTTGAATTCAAGTCAGCTTTATGGTAATGAGCTATGACGCGGTTTAGCGGCAAACAATCAGAATGTAGAAGTCCACCGCTTGAGAGGACTTCAGAGAACACAGCTTGTGAACTTTGGTTATGACCACAGTTGTTCCCAAGGGTTTGATTATTGTGGCCGTCTGATTTTCAATTATTTGCCATGTTTACTTACAGGAACATACATTTAAAACGTTACTTGAGTTACTGATGTCCATTATTGTTTTTTATTTTTTTTTTCTTTAAAAAAAGGAATCGCATGCGACAATACAAAACAGTTTTGGTGGTTCAGGATATTTCAGACATATGGACAAGTAATTAAGTGGAGCAAAGCCACACCACATGCAACTCGATCTTCCATAGTATAATGAATTTGATAAAAAGTAGGCAACATTTACGCGATAGAAAGCATGTTTTATGCTGTAATGTAACTGATATGATATGCTGCAACGGCCTCTTTAAATACGAGATCAATGTAGCAAATTTTGACGCTCTCACCGCCGGAGCTGAAGGCAGAAAGCATTGTCGCCACGGTGCCCAGAGTGAACTTCGACACTCACTCCGCCTTCGGTGTGAACGCACAGTTAGGGGGCCTAACTTGTAGTATGTTATTAATGACTACATCCACTCCAAACCTAAACCCAACCATCATCATTATTAATACTTACACCTTTCCCAAATCTAAACTTAACCATCATAGTTATTAATGTCTACAACTACCCCAATCCTTAACCCAACCTTCACAGTTATTAACGTACAGCCGAGAGTTGCGGAGGCTTTTACACTTGACGTGCTCACCATTTTATTGTTATTTGCAACCACAGGGGGCGACGCCAAGTAGGCTGAAGCCTGGTTTATACTTCTGCGTCGAGTGATTGGCGTGACCCACAACCCATGCCTTGCGCACTGCCGAGCATTTATACTTCTGCACACTGTGTGTGTTGCTCTGGAATAACTAGGCATGGCAATATAAGATTCTGACAGTATGATAACCTTGGGTATATATATATATATTTTTTTTACATTTAAAATATTTTTGAAACAATAAATGTCAGTCTAAATAATTTAAATAAGTCATGGACTTATTTACTACTGTCTTAATTATTTTCAAAAACACAGATTTCTTTTCAACTTAAAAAGGCAAGCAAGATAAAGCAATATAAAGCAAGCCTCTGCACTATTCAGCTCTACAGCATGCTGCATGTTTTATTGATGCATGGTTTGTACGAAATTTGTTTTTCAGATGTTTCCTAAATCATGGACTGGCCAGTAACTTGTGATATGGAGGGTCCTTTTCTATTGTTGCCCTAAAAAAACTCAAAATAATCATAAAAAACATGTTAAAAAACAAAACTTACAAATACCTTAGGAACGGTATAACAGATTTTTTTTACACTTTTAAAATCTTGACTTTTCAAAATCACGGTATACCTAAAAGCCGGTTATCATCCTATGCCTAGCAGCAAGACTTCCTAAACGCTAGCTGGTGTTTTGTTTTTTCTGAATGCGACTTTAATTTACAAGTGGCCCAAACTTTTTTGCAAGTGCAATGTGCAACAACTTTAATCACAAAACACAAAACAAAACTTTCCATCTGGAGCTCCTTCTTAGGACTTCACACTTGCAAACACTCGCCCCAACAAGTTCTCACAGCTCTCGGTCCTGCATCTCACGCCGACCAGCTATACTATGTGTTGTTGAAATGTGTAGTTACATTTTTTGAGAGGTGCGCGACAGCCATGGCGAGGGCTATGCGACAATGCGAAGGCTGCGCCAGGGCATACGCATACGTGTGCGCTTGAAGTATAAATCAGCCTTAACTATCATGACAAAACAGATGAAGAAGTCAGCGAGTGGAACTGCAGGGTGGAGTTGCCAAATGAATGAATAGAAAAAAAATCTAGTAAATTGATTGGTGATAAATTTGGTGAAAACTCATGAAAACCTTTGAAGAAAATGTGCTGTTCCACCATCTTGCCAAAAACATCTTGTTGTGATATCTCGCATGGTTCAACGGGATCTCGATAACTGCAAGTTATGTCTCGCTAACTTGCTACAAGAGATGCCCCAATCTTGCAGTCCGCAGACAGATACACCTGACAAAATCAGAAACCATTGAAATGCATTTCAGGTTTACTCAGGGTGCATTCAAATCGAAAGTTCTTATAAAAACAAAAGATTCCTTGCTATTTACGAACTCGTTTTCCAGCATTGTTAGCATGCAAACCACCTAGTATGGGTGTGCTAATAGTAAGCGATTTATTCATTAACAATGTATGTGCTCTTTACAGGAATGTTCAAATGTCTTGAAAAATCATGTCACAACTCCTATCCATTCGGGACGGCTTACAGCTGTCTTGTTGATTGTTTTTTCAATAGTTCCCGGTGTCCTTGAATTGTGTTGCAACTTTGAGGCTCAACCAAAATGTAAAGCCTTTGGTTGGACATGTTGTATTGGTATCAGTACACGTTTTGTGCATAGAGACCTTGTCTGTTTGGTTTGTTTGGGCCAAAACAGGGCTGATGCAAGCCTTTAGCAAGCGAAACGAAAACAACAACAGTGAAATGAGAAGTACCTGCTTTTGTGAGATCCATACAGGTGCCTGCGCCAATCTCACTCAACAAAAGCCCCCATTTGAATGTCCTCAATAATAATCTCCAAACCACAACAGTCTTTGACACACCTCTTACTTTTTTAATGCTTTTTTTTTATAACCACCACTGGTAAAGTCGTATTTTGTTTTTGCAGACTGGGTATGGCAGATTTAGCAGGCATAACATTGAAGTTGAATACGAGAATGCTGCTTATGACCATGCGACTGTCAGTCTTTAGTGTGTGTGTGTGTGTGTGTTGATTAAAGGCCATTTTTTGATTGTATACCGGATGTCAGTTGTATTTATGATGTGTGTGTATGTTAGAGAGAGTGTTATTGCAATAAAGACAGCTGCTGAAAGCTCTGGTTTTGGCCATGTTTCCTGCTATTTAAATGCATTGTTGCGGATTCAGGTCTCGTTGTGTGAATTTATAGTAATGTTAAGGATATTATGTAGCATTTCTTAAAAATACTGGGCCTTTGCAAATTGGCAAAATGTTTGTAAAACACACTAATAGCAGAAATGAAATAAAGCATCAACGTTTCACACTTGCATTATTTCTATGCACCTCGATTTTTATCCTGAACAATAGACTGTTGACACCAAGCAATCTTTTAGTAGAAAGCATTATACTTGGGACTTTTATAGGACTCTTTTTTTATATAATAAAACAGTCAACAACCTGTAATTGAAGACATTTAATCTTGAAACATTTTTTATACCAAAAACTACTGCCTTGGACCGGTCAACATTGTAATGTAAATTTTAATGTAATAATTGCCCCTATTATAACCTGGAAAATGAGTTAGAACACACCACCATTTGAGCATAGCAATTGGCAAGTTTTTCTCCACGCTTGATTTAGCTAGGCTTCACGCTTGTTTCTTCCCTCCACCCAAGTTTAGTCTCTAAAAGTCTTTACTGGACTATAACAGGTTCTTATGTCTCTAGAGCAGCGTTTTTCAACTGGTGGGTCATACGTGACCTAGTGGTCTATATACACAGCTAGTGTTTTTCAGCCATTTATACACTTACGGTGAAAGGTTAATGTGACTATTTTTAATTTAACAAGGCTTTTACAGCATTAATGTTGTAATGTTATTACAATACATTTAATTAAATAGACTTTAGCATTCATTTAGTTGTTCAAGCTTAAAAAGAGATGAAAGAATGTGTAACCACTAGCATTGGCAGGAGCAGTAGGCCAGCACAGAAACTCCATTGAAAATTATGGGGTAAAATAAATTGTTACATTTTAAAGACATGCTGGGGGAAATTTAATGCAGTGCTTCTTGTCTGATCTGACACCAACTTCGTATATCTATCAGGCAGTGAAGATCTATATTGTGGCAATTTTGTAATGATAAGCCCTGGGACTGGCTGGCTGAATATTAAAAGTTTGTGTGCTTATAGCCCATTATGGGTAGCATCATGATGCTTTTGAATTTTGAAAGAGTGTGTAAAAGCTGTTTGTGCTCCTTTCAGATAAGCTTTATGCTTGAGAAAACCTTGTTCTCCTAATGAACATTTCAGATGAGATGTGCCAGCTATGATTGTCAAAAAATAAAAGCAACACAAGACAAAATGTAAGCAGTTTGAGTGGCATTACAGCGAGGAGCCTGCAGCAGTACACAAAGTAAGGTCCTGACACTTTTTAGCAGCCCAGCACGTGAACTGGCGGCTTGCCACAAGCGCAAGCACAACATTTTTGTCATTTGTTATGAAAAAAAATGTCACTCAACAAAAAAACTTTCCCAACTTGTCAGCTTTTACTGTGCTCAAAGCACTTTTCAATAGTGCACAAATATTTGGAAGCGCACACTGTATCCGTATGTAACTTGTTTTGGGGTTTTTAAACAAATGTGGTGGCTAATACCACTGTTCTAATTCTGTACACTGCACATTGTATTCAGAAAAACTAGTTTGGGACTGCTGTTTTATTTTATTCATCAGTTTTAAAAATATTCTTTCAATTTATGTAATAAAGTAGGGTTGTGCTTGTGTTTATATATATATATATATATATATATATATATATATATATATATATATATATATATATATATATATATACATATAAAATAGTCAACATTTTAAATGAATCAAAACCATTAATCAAAGTGATCCTAAAACTATTGAACAACACCCATTCTTTGATCTACGACACCTGTCCAACTTCTTTTTAATGCAAATTTCTAATCACATGGCAGAAACTCAAAGCATTTAGGCATGTAGACATGTTCAAGACGATCTGCAGCAGTTCAAACCGAGCATCAGAATGGGGAAGGGGATTTAAGTGACTTTGAATGTGCCATAGTTGTTGGTGGCTGGTCTGAGTATTTCAGAAACTGCTGATCTACTGGGATTTTCATGCACAAGCAACTCTAGGAATTACAGAGAATGGTTTAAAAAGGAGAAAATATCCAGTGAGCGGCAGTTCTATGGGCACAAATGCTTTGTTGATGCCAGAGGTCAGAGAGGAGAATGGCCAGACTGGTTTGAACTGATAGAAAGGCAACAGTAACTAAAAAAAAAAAAAAAAACTTGTTACAACCGAGGTATGCGAAAGGGCATCTCTGAATGCACAACATGTCAAACCTTGAGACTTACCAAATTTGGACAATAGAAGATTGGAAAAATGTTGCCTGCCTGTATCATTCTTGATTTTTGCTTAGACTTTCGGATGGTGGGGTCAGAATTTAGCGCCAACAACATAGAATCAAGGATCCATCCTGCCTTGTATCAATACTTCAGGCTGATGGTGGTGGCGTAATAGTGTGGGAATATATTCTTGGCACACTTTGGACCCATTTAGTACTAACTGAGCATCATGTCAACGCCACAGGCTACCTGAGTAATGTTGCAGACCATGTCCATTCCTTTATGATCACATTTTACCCATCCTATGTTTGCTACTTTCAGTAGGATAACTTGCCATGTCATAAAGCACATATCAGCCTGGTTTCTTAAACATGACACTGAGTTCACTGTACTCAAATGGCCTCGACAGTCATCAAACTCAATCCAATAGAGCCTTTGAGATGTGGTGGAATGGGAGATTCTCATCATGCATGTGCAGCTGACAAATCTGCATCAACTGCGTGATGCTATCATGTCAATATGGACCAAAATCTCTAAGGAATATTTCCAGTGCCTCGTTGAATCTATATCATGAAGGATTAATTCAGTTTTGATGCCAAAATGGGGTCCAACACAATACTAGTAAGGTGTAATTAATAAAGTGACCGGTGAGTGAGTGAGTGAGTGAGTGAGTGAGTGAGTGAGTGAGTGAGTGAGTGAGTGAGTGAGTGAAAGAGTGAGTGAGTGAGTGAGTGAGTGAGTGAGTGAGTGAGTGAACGCAGGCAGGCAAGCAGGCAGACAGACAGACTATACAGACAGACAGGCAGGCAGGCAGGCAGGCAGGCAGGCAGGCAGGCAGGCAGGCAGGCAGGCAGGCAGACAGACAGACAGACAGACAGACAGACAGACAGACAGACAGACAGACAGACAGACAGATAGATAGATAGATAGATAGATAGATAGATAGATAGATAGATAGATAGATAGATAGATAGATAGATGAGGGGATGAGGGAGCTCTCAGATTACACCCAAAATCATCTTTATTTGTGAATATGAAAGAATGTGATAGAGATATACATGAGGTCAGGTCATATTTGCATGTACTGTACATTTACACATCCAGACTGTTGAAAAGTGTAAAACTGAAATTAAAAGCACATGTTGTGATATACCCATATCAAAAATCATTTATCATTCATATGGCATGAATGTGGACTTTCAGGAAGTCTTACATGGCTGCGACATTTGTGAAGTGAATAAAATGAAAGTAAAAGAATGTTTTTGTAAAAAGAGCTGCTTGTCAGTCCTGTTTTTGTGTTTAGTCAGTGGAGGTGAACTGAAGTTACACACCTGACTCGCCCACTTGCACGTCAATTTTAATGTTTTGATTTATACATCAATGTTGATTTATGCATTAATGTTGCAAAAAGCCACCTTTGCTAAATGTGCCACTGGCATCAAAACTGAAAAAAAGCAGCTAATTTCTCTGTTATTTTCAAAATGTTCCATGATGTTCTTCAGGAACAAGGAAGAAAAAAACAGCAAATCAGTAACTCGCACGTCCAAAACGTTTCTTGTTTATCCCTCCCATCTCATTGTATTTGTTGTGAAAATAGGCGGTGATCTGTAAATCACACATGCAAAGATTTTCTCCTCTCCTCGATCAGAGCAGCTGTCAGTTTCTCTTCAGACTTCAAACAGGTAAGAACAGCTACACACATCCACTTTTTTCCAATCCACTTTAATCATGATGTTATTGCATATTTGATTTATATCATTTTTTATTAATCTAATATATAAGTTTGCAAATATGGAATGATGGTGTATTTATTACGGTTTAATAAAGTGTACGGTATGGCATAGGGCTGTGAGATATTTTTATTTTTAAATTTCAAAATTGTTTTGCTGCAATATACAGTTGAAGTCAAAATTATTAGCCCACCTGAATTATTCGTCCCCCTGTTTATTTTTTCCCCAATTTCTATTTAACGAAGAGCAGATTTTTTTTCAGCACATTTCAAAACATTGATTAAAAAAATAGTTTTTATAACAATTTTCTAATAACTGATTTATTTTATCTTTGCCATGATGAAAGTAAATAATATTTTACTAGATATATTTCAAGACACTTCTATACAGCTTAAAGTGCCATTTAAAGGCTTAACTAATTTAATTAGGTTAACTAGGCAGGTTAGGGTAATTAGGCAAGTTATTGTATAACGATAGTTTAATCTGTACAGAGTCGGAATAAAAAATAGCCTGAAGGGGCTAATAATTTTGACCTTAAAATAGTTCAGAAAAAATTAAAAACGGCTTTTATTCTAGCCGAAATAAAAATAATAATAAAATAATACTTTCTCCAAAAGAAAAAATATTATCAGACATACTCTGAAAATGTCTGTGCTCTGTTAAACATCATTTGGGAAATATTTAAAAAATAAATAAAAAAATCAAAGGGGGGCTAATAATTCTGACTAACTGTATATTGCAATATGAATTTAATTTCACCAGATGATTTGAATAGGTCTATTTGGAAAGAATTCATCAATTTAGATCGACTCGAGATGATCAAGTCTTTTTCTACGAAGTTCATCTGCCTTACAATAAATTACAATGTAAATATGACATAGCAAAAATAAAAGTAAAAATAAACAGTGCCTTGTGGTTTTCTGGGGAGTGTAACAGTATCCAAGAACAGAAATCGAGCAATCAATCAAATGTAAAAAATCATGGCCATTATTATATTGTATTCTTTAAAAAATAATATTTAATAATCTTTTAATCTTTAATAAATATTCTAATCCAGCGATATTGCAGATACACACATTGCGATATTGATGCTTAAACGGTATATTGTTCAGCCCAAATATGGCACTTTTTTTATATTTGCTATAATTCAGTGGCTGCAGTGCTGCTTTAAAAGATGTCATTCCAGACTACTTTAAGATTTAATGTGACTTTATTTCATCTTATACATTTGGCACAATTATTATAAAACACAAGGCATATGCAAGGCAAAATTCTAAGCCTTAATTTATAATTATTTTTATATTTGCCAATTGCTTTTTAATAGAGACAGAGCATTTTTCTATAGAACAACTAGTTTTAATTTAACTTATGACAGCACATAATATTTTAATCATTATTTGGTTGACTATACGCTAAGTTAGGCAAGTAACTGGATAAGAGTTGTTTGTGCTGTAGTCAAAAAAAAAGAAATCTAACAATAATCATAATACTGACCTTAAAATACTTTACTTTTTTACTATATACATAGTATATAGTCGAGCCCCGCTTGGGTCAGGTGGCATTTCTGTGTGGAGTTTGCATGTTCTCCCCATGTTTGCCTGGGTTTCCTCCAGGTGCTCCGGTTTCCCCCACAGTCCAAAGACATGTGCTACAGGTCAAATAAATAAACTTAGAGTGTGTGGGTGTTTCCCAGTGTTGGGTTGTGGCTGGAAAGGCATCCGCTGCGTAAAACATGCTGGATAATTTGTTGGTTTATTCCTCTGTAGCAACCCCTGATTAATAAAAGAACTAAGCTGAAAAGAAAATGAATGAATAAATATTATATATTACTGGTCAAAAGTTCGGGGTTAGAAGGATTTTTAAATGTTGCTCACCAAAGCTGCATTTATTAATCAAATATACAGTACAAATAGTAAAACTGTGATATTTATAATTGTAAATATTAATAACAAATTGTAATATTAATAATAATTATGATTACTACTATCATTAATATTTTTATTATTATTAATATAATAGTAATAAAAGCAAATGACTGGAGTAATATTTAAATTTGAAACTACACACCATAAGCAGTTATTTAGCAATTAAAATAAAAATGTAGCAGTTATTTTAACAAATATCTAACAATTTAACTTTTTTTTTTTTTTTTACATCTTATAAATGCCGTCTTGATAACACAATAATTTTCTTAAAAAAAAAAAAAAAAACTGACCCCAAACCTCTGACCAGTAGTGTTTATATTCCAGCCAAACTAAAAGAAAAAGCACTTTATCTGGTAGAAAAAAAAAAATATATATATATATATATATATATATATATATACTAGAAAATACAGTGAAAATTGTCTTTGCTGTGTTAAAGATCAATAATAAATATTGGATAAAGAATTACTGTTTCACATGACTGCTAATAATTTTGCATTCATGCAGGGGCGGACTTAACCAATTACAGATATGGCATTAAGATTCACAAATATGGCTAATTAACTTCACATTGGTGCAATTGAATGTATTTAATTTTACATCAAAAAGATAAAGGTTCCACTGAAAATACATGGTTTAACAAGCAGTTTATTTCAAACTAAAGATCTACAGAGAAAAATCTACAGAGAAAAAAAAAACAGCTATAGAGAAAGAGTGTTTTGAATTTCAATGCTAGGGCTCCATAATTGGTTAAACTGCTTCTGCCTTCAAGTGTATATGAACAACTTAATATCAACATACTGATATATGATACAGTTTTGATATATGATGAAAAATGTAGCCCCTCATATTAAATTTGTCAGTTTGCAACATGCATAATATTGAGAAAGAGAATCGGTCTTCATTCACTTTATTGCATCTCTTTCCAAATGCATTACAAACATAGTCTTTTCCACACAAAAATGCAAGCAAGCAAGAAAAAAACATTAGCAGAAAGAGCTTTTAAATTGTTGACTGCTTTTTACAGTAACATTGTGCACTGGATGTGTAATGTCATTGCAACTGGCCTTTGCTTTGAACAAAAGCTTGTAGAACTGGCCCGACTGCTTAATCCACATCAGTGAACATTGAAAAGAAATCACACCTCCACATTCTTTGCTAAATGATTGTATTACATTGATGGGAAGAAATATTGAGGAAGTAAACAAGTGTAAGTTGACATGTACTAGCAAAGTTTCTTACAGTCAATTAAATGTCTATTGAAGGAGAAGTATCAACAGATATTAAGAAGATACTGATACTCACATGGACCATCAAAATAAAGTGTTACCATACATTTTTATTAAGTTTATCTCTGTACTAGTAAACTGATTATTTTTTATGAAGTGCTTTTCTTGATAAATATTCCAAAACTATTCTTCTATGTAAATAGGGGACATCTGACGTTGTGTTTTTTATTTTTTTATTACAGAGGTAATATCAAATATTCCACATAGAACAAGGCTTATTTCTTTCATTTACTTCCTTAGTATTTGTGTTATTTGTGAAGAGTTTTCTCAGGCCTATAGCCAGGGAGATTCGGGTGGTTTGGAAGACTCACCCCTCACTAACAATGGTTCAGAATTTGTCTCAAACATGAGCTCATTTGTCCTATTTTGACTGCTATGCCATCATGGTGAAAATAACCCATCAAAAAAGCCTTAAGACCAAGCAGAATCCTCTGTTGGCTGTTGTGACTTCAGCTAATCAGTTCTGGCTAATGCTAAAATATTTTTCATGAGTCCAACGAAAAGCTGTGCAAGAAAACTACTGTATTGTTGAGAAAATATTTCAAAAGTAACTTTTATTCTGTATATATTTTTATATATTATTCTATTTATTTATATATATATATGTGTGTTTATTTACGTGTACATTTATATAATTTGCATTTTTTTTATTTTGTTTTATATTGTTTTCAACCATGCTATACTATACACACCTAACCAAGTCAATGTTGAAGAATTCTGTAATTACCCTTGTCGATTACCATGTTTACTAAAAACACAATGAAGTTTAATGCAAAAAAATACAGTATTTAAATCTCATAACTATATAGAAAATGAGGCGTATAAATGTAAAAAGGTCCACTTTTTGAGAAAAAAGAACCACCCCTTTCACCAGGCTAGCTACGGGCCTGATTCTCAATTATATCACAGAGCACTGTACTTTAATACGAGGACATTTAAAACAAACGTCTAATGACAACCACTGCTTTTAGATTTCTTTTTGAGTAAGTTCCTTTTGTTTGTTGTTTTTCTCCAGCTATTCGTCTAGCAGTTTCGTTTTTGTAAAATCTCTGCAACAATGGCGCAGTTTGTCCAGCTGGCGGCAGTGTTGAGTTTGTGTCTCCTAGCAGCGGTGGTGAACGCTCAGGGTGAGTGATCAATCACAGCTCACAGGTCACAGTTTTTTTTTGTTTTTTTTTTTTTGTGTCTTTTTCCTATTTGCTTTAATTTGATTCCCTTTCTTTACATAATAGATAATGGGCCTGTTCAGAATACTTATGGAGAGCAGGTCTGCACTCACTACACTGATTCTGGCAACATACTTCTGGACGGAACAAGGTTCTTTGACTTGATGAGGTTTGAGTTCGGAGGAGATATCCAGGTGTGATATATTCATTAAACAAATTCAAAAATCAGCAAAGAACTACTAGCCCCCCTTTAAATTTTTGTTTCTTTTATATATATATATATATATATATATATATATATATATATATATATATATATATATATATATATATATATATATATATATATATATATATATATATATATATATATATAAAAGAAAAAATATATATATATATATTTTTTTTTTCTCAAATGATCATAAGCAAGGAAATTTTGATAGTATGTCTGTTAATATTTTTTCTTTTGGACAAAGTCTTAATTGTTTTATTTTAGCTAGAATAAAAGCAGTTTAAAAAAAAGATTTTAAGGTCAAAATTATTAGCACCTTAAAGCTATATTTTTATTTCATAGTCAGAACAAACCATTATTATACAATGATTTGTCAAATTTCCCTAACCATTACCCTAACCTGCCTAGTTAACACAATTAAGTCTTTAAATTTAACTTTAAGCTGTATAGAAGTGTCTTGAAGAATATCTAGTAAATATTATTTACTGTCATCATGGCTAAGATAAAAATAAACTAGTTATTAGAAATGAGTTAATACCAACACATTTTTAAACATAATAGTTTGTTTACAAATGTGTTGAAAAAATGTGCTCTCTTTAAAACTTTGGGAAAAAAATAAACAGGGGCGCTAATAATTCTGACTTCAACTGCATGTGTAATAAATAATTAGCTTTTCTTGCACTTAAAAAAAATATCCCATGATTTGCTTCTTTTTTTACATAAGTGATTGCAAACAATTAAACGATAAAATGAGAATTGATATCAAATCACAATAAAATTTATGTCAATAACAATGATAAGCTCTGGACTTATTTACTCTATATTATAAGAACCAATTACACAGCAGAAATGTGCAACAATGGGAATCTAGAAGTGTGTTGATATTAGAAATACAATGAATTTCCGGCCGAGATATATTTATTAAAATAATATTTTAGTCACCAAGCTTATTTAGAAATTGAAAGATAATAAAATTAAATTCTAGCAAACTATTGCACAAATAAATTACAACCTACAAGATTTCAACTAAATTTTTATAATTTTTGCTTCTCTTGATTTTCCTCTTTTTTTTTTAATTTGTATTTAATATTTTTCTAGAATATATAAATTTGAGTGTTCTAGTTTTTAGACCATTATCGTGAGCTATTTTGTTAGATAAGCTCCAGATATGGCTTCAGTACTGACTAATCTGATGTATATGCACAAATATAATATTGTCTAGCTTCCTATTAAAAATATGAATTTAAAAGAGAGTTTTTGTGAGGGGTGGACTTATATATGCTGACCGCTGTATATTCAGAAGTTTATTGATGTTAATTTTCTGTTATATGTGTTCACATGTATAAATTACTCATGTAGCATTCTAGTGGGTTGTACATTCTATTGTTTTCATTAATGTTGGGGCACTGCATCTGGTAGACTGGTGCACTGAGCGAGTACTGTCACTCATGTCCATTAATTATATTGGCTCAAGCAATACATTACTACAACTAGGCATGAGAAATACAGACTTAAGACTTTAGGGCCTTGAAATAAACAAACAAACAAACAAACAAACAAATAAATAAATAAATAAATAAATAAATAAATAAATGAATGGAGGAATGGAGGAATGGATGGATGGTTGGATAGACAGATAAATAAAAAAATAAAAAAATATATAATTAAATAAAAATTATTAAAAGAAGTGTGTCATTATATTAATGATTAGTTCTACATTAGTTCTAACTCTCTCTCTTTCTACATTAGACTCTGACCCCAATGGTGACCCAGCAATGGATGCAAGATGCCGATACTGATCATGACAATCGCCTCAACTTTGTGGAGTGCTCCCTTGTCGTCCAGAGAGTGCATGAATCTGTCCACAGGCCTCCTCAGATATAAAGAAGTCATACCGACTGGCTAAAGTAGCTTGCACATGAAAAAACTCACACACACTTATATTGAATGCAAGCCCAGTGGCTTAACCTCATATAATCTCTTATACATATCCTATACATATATCACACTGTGATCTATAACTCAGAATAAAATTAAAGCAATGATCTGTATGAGAAATTACTGTCAAATAAACGATTTAAAATAACTTGATGTGGAATTATTATTTAATTTCTTACAACAAAGGTTTCGAAGTGATGCCATGTTTCAAAGAACATTTTTTTCACAGTTGAAAAAACCTTTTAATAATCTAAAGAACATTTTCAGCATGAAGAGTCACCTTTGCAGTTTTAACCTGCAATATAAACAGCTTCTCTACAGATTTGCACAGATCTTGCACTTACTTTTAGTACTACATTTCCTGCACTATTTCTATACTGTACTATACATTCTTTCATACTAACCTCCCTCATGTAAAATACAATAGTAATTTACAGAATACTATAGTATTTTGAACCATACCAAAGAGAATCACCAAGAGGCGACACTCTGTTGCTACTTGGGAAACAGCCACTAGATGCCGCAAGTGTCATGCGGTGGCCATTTTGGAATGAATATTCCAATGTGTTGTTTTCATGTGGTTCTAATGACTCATGAAATCAAGATGGAGGGCAGGAAGTAAAACAAAATACTGAATGGGAGACATTAATGAAAGTCCGTATTCATAGGATTTATACCATATTTCAAAGGAATATACAAATAAAAAATAACCACATATGCTGGACATGTGCTGTCTTATATCATGAAGAGGGACGATTTTTCTGCTGAAATAAAATATATTTGCCTGTCATCGAGGTAGATACTGTATAGTTATGTTGCATGAAAAAATGTAAATACCGTGTTTGGATGCATACTATAGCTAATTACTTGAATTAAACTGGTGTATATTTATTGTTGCTGTGGTACAATACAATGCTTCAGTTTTCTACACTATAATCACAATGCATCACAGTTTACACTAATGTTAAAGTATTTATTACAGTTGATCAGTTTACTAGTTACTAGTATTCTGTTGCATTCATTAACAAAGAGTTGTACACACAATTTTATGGGTATTGTAATACATAATCTAAACTATATGATAACAATAATATTAATTCCTCACATCTATATAGCGCTTTTCTGGGCACTCAAAGCGCACATTGAGGGGAATCTCCTCATCCTCCACCAGTATGCAGCATCCACTTGGATTAGGCGACAGCAGCCATACTGCACCAGACTGCAAACCAGCTGATTGGTGGAGAGGAGACAGAGTGATGAAGACAGTGATGATATGGGGATGGTCAGGAGGCCATGATGGACAGAGGCCATTGGGCAGATTTGGCCAGGATGCCAGGGTTAAACCCCTACTTGTTTTCCAAGGATATCCTGGGATTTTTAACGAGCACAGAGATTTGGGACCTCGGTTTAATGTCTCATCCGAAAGATAGAATGGTTCACTTGTATCGCTTGTTGCAAAAATGTTTTCAATTATTTTAGTAAATTCATGAATGAAAATATACAATTACAATCAGGAGATCAATATAGGAGAGATACAAGAGAGGGAAAATACAAGTGACATTAACAGCAGGTAATGTCACCTGTAAATAAACAGGGGAAAAATAAACAGGGGGGCTAATAATTCTGACTTCAACTGTAATAACAAAAATCGGACACATTTTTTGTTGTTGCACATACAAAAGGATTTAAGCAGTCAACTTCAATCAGAAAATGTGGAAAACAAAAATTCCTAACAAAATAAAAAAGATAAAGTCTTCAGATTCATGTGCAAAATCTATGTAATAATAAATAATTTATTTTAAACTTAAAGATAGGAGGAGTGTTTAAATAATAATGCAAGTCAAACCAAAACTTCACACATTCACACATACAAAATAAAAGTTTTACAGTTTCATCATCCTTACCACAAACTGGAGAACGACTCGGAATATCAACATATTTGTAAATAAATGAGATTTTTATTGCAGTATTTTAAAATGCCTTTATTTTTATTAGGAAGAAAGTATTTATAAGGCAACAACCAAGCTTTTCTCCAGTCTACATTATTAACTAATGCAACCCAACAGAATCTGCCTCACAGAACAATACGATGACTTTGCTGAGGAATTAAATGGATCTGTTCATTCATTCATTTCCTTTTCGATTTATTCCCTTTATTAATCAGGGGTCGCCACAGTGGAATGAACCGCCAACTTATCCAGAATGTTTTACTCAGCGGATGCCCTTCCAGCTGCAACCCATTACTGGGAAACATGCATACATTCTCATTTACACACACACACTCGTACACTACGGCCAGTTTAGTTGATCAATTCCCCTAAAGCGCATGTGATTGGACTGTGACCCAGCCGGGACTTGAATCAGTGACCTTCTTGCTGTGAGGTGATTGTGCTACCCACTGTGCCACCGTGATGCATAAATGATTATGTTTATTATTTTAATGTATTGTATATGACTATTGCCCAGATGCATTACACCAGTGGGGATATCTCTACGAACAGTATTATAATCTCTGAAGTGAGTAGGAAAGTCACGAACAGTCATAAAGCGTTCATAACACAGTAAGTTCCCCAAATCATCAAGTACAGAAAATAATCACTTGTAACAACAACTGCTGGCTGCTGGGATTGACGTCATTTTTGGAAGGCGCGTGCTGCTGGCTCTGACGTCACTCTCGGAACACGCGCGGGTTCTTTTAAACCGTCATTTCTCTGTCGGATTATCAAACTTACATTCCACTTTACTGCTGTTTACACTGTTTCCCAGCGCACGATGGCGAAGACGATTGCGAGAACTGTGAGGTCCATCGCGGCCCAGATAAACGAGTGCTGCTCCTACATCCACAGCAAATACCAGCAGCTGCAGGCCTTCCGCCGACAAGTCAAACGAAGGACCAGACCCAAGCACTGGGACTGGATAGAAGACTTCGAGCTCAAGCACGAGCTGCGCTTCCCCACCCGCGGTCCCCGGAGCCTGCTGAAGCTGCGGAACCTGCAGCACTTCCTGCGGGAAACCGAGCAGAACTGGTGGGACTTTCGGCCTCCGCGGGTGCCCGGGAGACTGCACCGCGTGTTGCGGATAAACCTCCGGGACCGGCCGATCAAAGCCCTGCTGAGCACCGAGCTTTTCCCTCCGAAGCCCGTAGACCGCACCGAGAGACACTACTGCCGGAAACTGCTGCTGATGGAGCGGCCGCTGGAGATCAGCTTACCGGCAGACATACTGGAGGAGATCCGTGCGCTGGAGCATCTGGAGGAGGAGCAGGGGCTACCGCCACACCTGCACTGCTTATCCGGTCAGGAGGACTATTATTCCGCGGATGAAGAGTGAACTTTAATAAAGCACACTGTAAAAAGTTCTTCAAGGGTGTTGTCCATAGGAATTAATTTTAAAAAGTATATTTCTTGCAATAAATTGATTACCTTTCCATTTTGAATTAATTTGTTTTACATAAGTAAAAATTGCGATTGTTTTTGTAACTTATTATTACCCATCAAAAAATTGTGTTTTACTGACCTTCAAAATAAATTGCTTCTACAAAACTCTATTTAAGTGTTTTTATCCAAAGTAAAACTTCACGACCCGCCCACATGACGCAGCACGCATGCAGAGCAACGACACCGTTGTTCATACCTGTACCGGACCAGTTTCGACGTTCTGTGGAGTTTTTGAGGGCTTTATACAACGTGCAACCAATGACTGTAAAAAATATGGACGACGCGACAGCCCCTTTTCCCATTGAACGCCTTGAGGGCAAAACACCTGCTTGACGGGCACAAACTGTCGCAAAAGACTGCTGAAATTGGAGCCGTGACATGCGCAGAAGGACTGTCTGATGGAGCCAGAGGAGGAGCCGCGAAAATGAGCGGAGTCGAGCTTCCAACCAAATGCTTTATGTAAAATCAACCACGCCCCCCGAACTTCTCAGCATGCGTTTGCTGTCATATCAACAAAAATGAATGTAATAACGTTAACAAATATGAGGGTTTTATATATTCAATCGCGCCAGCTCCGTACCGCAGCGCATAACCTACTCGCCGCGTCGCGGGTTGATTCCGGCTCGCATGCGGCAGCGCCGGCTCGCTCGGCCGCCGCATCTGGCTCGATTGACTCGGGCTGGAATCGGACAGTGAGTCCAGGCATCCGGAGTAGGTCCAGCAGATCAGTCAGTCTGAGCTCTGAGGGGTAAGTCTCCGGCAGGCGAAAATCTAGCCGGAACTACTGGCCCGAGTGTATTTTGCTATCGGGGTGGTTAGGCGTGTATCAGCAAACTAATAAAGCCCGAAAAAAGCCCTGATCTTAGCGAATAAACAGTGTTCCACCAGGATCATGTGTCAGAAACTATAGTTTACTGCTGAACTCATTTTGTCATGGTGAAATAACACAGAAATCGAATAATAACACTTCAGTCTTCTGCCGAAGCTCAGACGCGCTGCTTTGAGAAACTGTCAATCACAGCTGTCAATCACGATGACACACCCAGCATTTAATTACTGCTAAAAACAAACTTTTTACAAAAATGAAGATCTGCACCTATTTCAGCACAATAACCAGTGCCTTAATCGACCAGAACCATCTTTCGGGACATTTTATTGCAAGTGTAATAAATTTTGTTATTTGGGCTCAAGTCTCCTTCATTAACACGGAGGAGGCGGGCTTTATGACTTGTACTGCAGCCAGCCTCCAGGGGGCGATCTAACGGCCGAGACCTTCACTCAAACGCAGGCTTGCGGCACACTTGCGTGCAACACATGTAAGTAACTATTTACATTGCATAAAGTTAGGTTTTAGCCGACTGAACACGCATTTATTGCACTGTAAAATGTAAACAAGTCGCCTTTCATGACAGTAACGGTTGTTTGTCAGTTTTGCAAGCGCCATGCGGCCGAAAGTACGGAATTTAACATTAATCTTAAAACTACTATCGCAAACGTAGGATCGAAATATGTTAGATATATTGCCAGATTATGTTTCTACTTTGTTTTGTGTACTTTTACAAAAAACATTGTCATTTTGTTTGTCTAGTATAGCTTTGGTGAATGTGAATTATTCTGTCTCAAATCATTCGTCTTAAATGTTATGCCTCTTTCCGAATTAGCTAGCAGAACACCACTAGCATGGGCTATCTTACTCGTACATGTGTCAGTTATAAGTTAAGGCTAAGTTTGTAGTCACAAATGTATTTCCTGCTTGATTGAAAAAGATGAGGACATTATATTTTTACCACCTATCTCTGCAATGTATCATAAAAATTGTTAAAGGTTTAACTTTATCTTTTGATAATTTGTTTGAAATATTTTAATTTGCCTTAAATCATTTGTTCAATTTAAAAGATTAATTGTTTATTTGCATTGCAATATTATCAATGATCCTGATGTTTACCTAAGCTCTTCTTTTAATTTGTGTCGCTTTTTTAGAGAGATGTCACAAGCATAAATGACATGATGGCTAGGACATATAGCTGGGGGAGAATGGAAGTGGTTGTCCAGAGCTTAGATGTGCAAAAATTAAAGAAAGATGGCCTGCCCAGGTAAATGATTTATCAATGACATGCTGCTTGGCAAATAATGGTGAACAAAGATGTTTATGTGATGCTAGACACACTTTTTGCTGAACACATACTGAAAATTTTACCTCACATGTTTTATGGAGGATTTCATTACATAGGAATAAAAGGTTGCCAATTCTTTACACATTTGGTTCCAAATAACAGACAATTGATGTATTACAGATAAATGAAGAATTCCAATGGTGTACTGGTGTTCCACAAGAATCGGTTTTTATGTCCCAGCTGGACAAATACACTCCAAAACTTCTTGACCTGTTTAGTGCGAAGGGTGCAGCGACTGATGAAAACATCAATTGGAGTTATTGGAACTGATACAGGTAAGGCAAACATGGTAACAATGTGGCTGATGCATGTTTATGCAACAAGTACTTTATTTACTCATCTTGCCTAATAGGTAAATAGTGCAAAACAAAGTCATTCATTTTAAGGGTAAATATAAAAAAGGCGTGTGTGTGTGTCTCTGAGTCTGTGTATATGTATGTGCGTATGTGTGTATATATATATATATATATATATATATATATATATATATATATATATATATATATATATATATATATATATATATATATATATATATATATATATGTGTTATTTGTGTATATATGTATATGTGCGTGTCTGTGTGTGTGTATATATGTATGTATGTATGTATATGTATATATATATATATATATATATATATATATATAGATAGATAGATAGATAGATAGATAGATAGATAGATAGATAGATAGATAGATAGATAGATAGATAGATAGATAGATAGATAGATAGATAGATAGAGTTGAACTCTGTTGAATAGGTTGTACAGAACCACACTGATAATGACATTTTACGTTTGTAGTTATATTGCCTGCAATATTCAGTTTTTTCATTATTCACTTACCAACTATAGGATTCAAGTACCTCTGAGGTGAGGAAGAGAGATGTGGCTCTGAGATGCCTCATTGAATACACGGGAGAGAGTGGGCAAAAGCTGATCTCTGACTACTATGTAAGTATTGTTTAAAAAGCATAGTTTGACTTTTTTGGGAAAGGCACACATTCCTCAGATATCAATCTTATGTCTGACTGAATTATAGTACAAAGATGGAGCTCTGTCAAACATTCGAAACACGCCTACAAACACCTAAATGAATATGCAGGAACCAGGGTCCCAAGTTAACCTTTTGGACTTTTAGTTGCTTGTAGACTTGATTTAAAAAATAATGTCATTTTTAACTGCAGTTTCACAAAAGTAAAATCCTTGTTTTACATTATGCAAAAATCATAATCATCTGACAATATAACTGTCAGAATGGCTTTTTCAGTTTTGCCACTTATTGTTCTGTTTATTCTCATACAGGGAAAAACAGAGAGCAGTGTCTATGAAGACTTGAAAATGCGCAATATGCAGATATATGTCTGCCGTGTTCCAGATGTGGTGGGCATCATCATTGAGGGCATCCCTGTGCTTACTCGTCTTGGAAACCACGCCATGGCTATGAACTTGCAGTATCCACTACAACTTAGCAAAACATTTCAGGTGTTTCAAAGACATTTTGTGGGACTTGACACACTGCGTCCAAAGTCTTCCTCCTGATTCATGACACAAAAACTTCTGAGTTAGTTAATTAGTTGCCGCTCAGAGGTTCTGTTTCTTTGCTTCATCACTTTTGTTCAATGGACAGTTTGACTTGGAACAATGTGGTAGTCACGCACCGACTTCTTCAGTTTCTGGATAAGTCTGCAGCAAATATGGGCATTTGATTTGCTTTTGTATATATGGGGCAAAGTTTGTTTTGTTATGTCAAATGCTGAGATCAGATGCACTTTATTTTTTTATTTCAATGTTGTAGTACATCTGAAAATGTACTGTACTGTGCACTTAAGCTAGTCTGTTTATGTATATTGCTCAGGTCAAGATTCACTGTATTTTATTGTTAGTGTACAGATTGCATTTAAAGGTCTTCTATGCTGCGCTTAAAGATGAGGTTAGAAGTTTCTGTAATTTGTAATGTTAATGTTTACAACATTAACAATAAAATTGATTATAGAAACTTTTGATTATAAATTTATAATAAGTGCACCCAGTTGTTTATGTATGGCAAATGTTAGAGTAATAAACATTTGACAAATACCTCTCTTTCCTTATTAAAGTTGAATTAAAAAATAATTTGTATAAACTAAGAGTAATAGAGAAAATGATTTAATTAAAATCAAATAAATTCATTTTTTTATTTTAAATGTTACTTATTTTAATTAAGTATTATTTGATCAATATACTGATCTTTAACACTTTGGTTAAACTAAAAAATTTTGCTTTATATTGTAGACTCTACTTAATTTTTTTGCAAACGGTAAAATAATAATATTGATTTTTACCAAATCAAAATAACAAGTTCACTAAACTTACAAAAAGTAATTGGAAAATGTTGCCTTAATTTTTTTAAGTTTTATTTAAGTAACACTTTTTACAGTGCATTATACACTTTACTATGTGGTTCAAAAACAAGTTTATTATAAATTACTATATTTGTTCCCCCACACAGATATTTTACAGACATCACAAAATAACAGATGAAAGCATACAAAAGCGTGGACGCATAGTCTACAGTATTATTTATTTATTTTTGTAATGGGGAAAAACACACAATGATAACCGTCTAGTTTTGTCACAAGGGTTAAACTTAATTTTTGTTCAGTCGATGAACTTGCCATCAACAAACATTCACCACTGCTGCACATCTCGATGTTCACGATACAGTTGTTTATTCCACTAAAATGGCAGTCAAGACATGGATTATTGCAAAACAAAATAGATATTTCATAACAGCGGTTACATGGCAGGGTACGTTATTAACTCCTGGATTTTATATAAGTGTGTTGGTGTTTGTATCTGATTTTTATATAACACATCAACATATTTAAACACATGGCTAAACTTGTATATAATCGTTATTAGTGCTGTCAAATTATTGTCGCATTTAAAAAAGTTTGTACACATGGATGTATTGAAAAAATGTTGATCACATGCTGCCTTTTCTTCCATTTTCTTTAGCCAGATTCTTGAACTTCCCAGGTTTATGGACAAAAGCTTTTGGAGTTCTATAAAAGCTGTTCAGCATTTGTTATTTTGGCACAT
Organism: Danio rerio; assembly: GCF_052040795.2. Lineage (NCBI taxonomy): Eukaryota > Metazoa > Chordata > Actinopteri > Cypriniformes > Danionidae > Danio > Danio rerio. The sequence continues at coordinate 25,918,255 of NC_141036.1, read as the reverse complement.
TTAAACAATTCTAAACAACATAAAACAAACATTTTGATGTTCTGATAGTGATTCCTATGTAGAGGAATCACTTCCTGCCTTCCACCTGAATATCATGCATCATCAATGACGTCATGTGATTATGAAAACAACCTATTGGACAACAGCACAGATAACTAACTTCAGACTAATGAGACTAAATGAATTAAAATATTTAGGTAAATATGAGTTAAATACTATGCTATAATGCCCTCAGCATAAATTAGTGCACACCCTTTGAAATATAACATTTTAAACTATATATATATATATATATATATATATATATATATATATATATATATATATATATATATATATATATACATATATATATATATATATATATATATATATATATATATATATATATATATATATATATATATATATATATACATATATATATATATATATATATATATATATATATATATATACATACATATATATATATATATATATACATACATATATATATATATATATATATATATATATATATATATATATATATATATATATATATATATATATATATATATATATATATGAAAACAAAGATAATTTCAAAATGTTGACAAGACTAAGTTTGATATATCTGATATCTAAAATATCTTTTTAACTTATAACATGAAAGTAAGGTTAACAAATTAACTTAGATTACTATTTTTTTGTTTTATTTAAATTAGTGAGATGTCATAATGAGTATACCCTACAAGAAAAAAACTATCTCTAGTAGTTTGTATGGCCTCCAAGATTTTTAATGACAGCAGTAAGACTTTTAGTCATGAAATGAACAAGCTGGCCATATTTTGTAACATCTATCTTTTCCATTTAACATACAGCCAATACTACAGCAAAAAATGTATGGTCAGTCATGTCAGTGTATGTTATCAATGTCCCACTATGAAAGTCATGTTAATTTAATTTAATATGTAAATATTTATTTGTATTATGCCAGTGCATAAATTATTAAATTAAAGTAAGTTAAAGTAATTTCACCTAAAAGTGACGGTTTCAAGAATAAAAGTATGGTAGGTTATATTAAACAAATCTGTAAGAAAAACTATTAAAAGTGCTGATGACCACCAGTCTTGTGATTGTAAGTGTTGTATTGTCATCCCTCAGGCTGTATTTCAGATTCAATGCAAGTAAATAAATAAAAAACAAAATAGCTGCTTGCCATCGTGACAGCAATAAGATCCAATAAACAGCCGATCGCTTTCACTCCAAGATGGCGGAATCGCTGTGCTGTTGCTGGGTGCTGCTGTTCCAATGCAGCGTTATTAAGTGTCACCTCTTGATAATTCTAAGCTCTTTGACCATACTAAAGTAAATGTTTGAATTAATCTGTTGTGGTAATTTTATAGTTGCTATGGTAGCACAATATGAACTATAGCAATATAAAGTTACCCTGCCATTTTCAACAACATAATATTGTAGTGATATCACTGTAAACTAAATAATTTTGACTAAGTATGTCTTTAAAAGCTAAAAAAGGGTACTGACGACAACTTTGGCATCTGAATAAACATAAACAACTAACATTCATCAAATCCGTGGCAAATCCATGTTTCATTATAAATTCGAAAAGCTCTCAGGTAAAAAATGTTTCTTACCAACATAATTTTGTCACGAGCTGTTCTCTCATTATGGGGAAATGGAAACAAAACCTTTGTTGTGTAACATTTAAAAGCGCAACACTGATGACCAAACAATTCTTCTCCTACTTGTTTGAATTATGGTTGGCAACACAACGTGACGTCTCTCTGAACACTGTAACAGCTAAGGAGTCTTCAAAGCTATATCATGCATGTTAATAGAGTTGCATCTCGTTCACAATAGAGCGCACTGATTGGTTCGAACCAAGTCTTTCTCATCAATTGATTTTTTGTGAATTTTTGTGAATTTACACAAGGATCTTATGGCTGTGACAGAGCTTCAAAAAATTTTTTCAAACCGGAAGAACGAATTTGCTCAAAACAACGCAAAAACAACATTTTTTTGTGTGTTAAATAAATGTTTCCTATTAGTGTTTTTAGCAATGTGGGACGCATATATGACTGTCAACATCTCAAAAAAATGCGTTTTGGTGTTTTGTGACCCTTTATAAGGACCTGTTGTGTAGGGCATTTTATACAACAATTCACCCCAGTTTGTCCAGTATAGTTTATCAGTTCATCACAGTCAATAAAAAGTGTTGATGATACCACAATACATAGCTACAGTATAATACAAAATATTGTAGTATGGTTCAACAACACTTTTGTAGGCCTATTTACTATAAATTCATATTGTCTTTTTCATGTGCACTATTTTGATTTGGAAAACAAAATTCAAAGCGGAAACCAAAGTAATAACAATAAAGAGTGATTTTGTAATGAAATGGACATCAAAGGTTCTTCGTGAAAGCATTGATGCAAATAAAAACCTTTACTTTTAGGAGTGCAGGTTTAGAGACATGTTTCGGCTACTGTATCTGTACAACTCTGTTAAAATATTACAGTATCTTCTCATTTAATACCTCTCACATCATACCAGACTAGGTTTAAAGCACAGGTACATCTTAAACTTGAATATACATTTCTGACCTGTGTGTGAAATTCCATCTGTTGATTGATATGGGCTTAAAGTAGAATTTAATCACTCACTGGTCAGATACAAACGACATCATAGAACTTTCTTCCTCCTTCATCGAGGCTTTTCAGCTTACGTAGGCTATTTTGATCTTAGCATTTATTTATCTTCCTGTCTTTAGACATTCTCTCTTCTTCAGCTCTGCTGTCACAAATATCTCACCCTACAAAGCGCATTAAACAGAATACGATGGCGACACCTGCTGGTCAGAACACTGTCAGTGCTACCAAATATCATGTCAAAACTTTTACAGATTTTACAAACCCATTGCATATGTTTACTTGAGAGTACACATATATGTCAATATTCAATAATTCAGTTTATCGTGATAATGAACATGCACAGTAATGATATTATGGACTTTTGGAGCTGTGTATCGATGGATTTGCTCTTCAGTGTTTAAACTTTCAGCTGTGACATTTAAACCACACTGAACTGAACTAAACTGAACTTCAACTCTGACAGTTTCAGTTTACTAAAACTTCTATGTTTAGCTGCTTTGGTATAATATACATTGTAAAAGCGCTATAGAAATAAACATAAATTATTTATTTAATACATTTTTTTCAGTGGTTTTTATCACAGATCCAAATGCTTGAAGACTTTCAAGCATTTGAAGTGAAGATCAAGCAGATCAAGAAGTGATTTTCAAACACTATTTAAAGGCCGTTTATTCCCCAACTGTACATTAAGAATACACAGGTTAACATGAGTTAATTCAACTAAAGTCAATCAAATTACAAAACATTTAGTAATCTTAGGTAATGTTAATGTTCATTAACAGCAACATTAATCACTTATTAAATTAGGTTAATATTTGTATTTGTATTTTTTTTATTAGCTTTAATTAAAATATAAATTATATAATATGGCTTTTACTAATATTTAATAATAAGACTTCACTGTAGAGTGTTACCTATCACCAATAACAATCCATGAGCCTATAATTGTCCTATAACCTATAATGTTTGTATGCTTTATTTCTATTCTATTTGTCAGGTGCCATTAAAGTACACTACCTGACAAAAATCTTGTCGTCAATGCCGGTTGCAAAAGATTAAATAATTACTTGATTTCTACACTCTCAGAAATAAAGGTCCACGAGCTGTCACTGGCATGATACCTTTGCAAAAGTTACAAATTTGTACAAGGTCCATATAAATACCTCAAGTGTGCATATTAGTACCTAAAAATTACAAAAGTGTTCCTCTTAAATTTTTTAATGCTCAGTTGGCGTTTCTGTGTGGAGTTTGCATGTTCTCCCTGCATTCGCGTGGGTTTCCTCCGGGTGCTCCGGTTTCCCCCGTAGTCCAAAGATATGTGGTACAGTTGAATTGGGTAGGCTAAATTGTCCGTAGCGTATGAGTGTGTGTCTGTGAATGTATGTGTGGATCTCCCCCAGAAATGGGTTGTGGCTGGAAGGGCATCCGCTGCGTAAAAATGTGCTGGATAAGTTGGCGGTTCATTCCGCTGTGATGACCCCGGATTAATAAAGAGACTAAACCGACAAGAAAATGAATGAATGATATATACTTTTAAGGTACCAATATGGAACCTTCAAGTACAATTGTGTACCTTTTGAAAAGGTACCACCCCAGTGACAGCTCATCTACCTTTATTTCTGAGAGTGTAGTTGATCATTTGGAAAAGTGGCAGAAAGTAGATTTTTTTCCCTAATGAATCATCAGTTGAACTGCATCCCAATCATCACAAATACTGCAGAAGACCTATTGGAACCCGCATGGACCCAAGATTTTCACAGAAATCAGTCAAGTTTGGTAAAGGAAAAATCATGGTTTGGGGTTAGATTCAGTATGGGGGCGTGTGTGAGAGATCTGCAGAGTGGATGGCAACATCAACAGCTTGAGGTATCAAGACATTTGTGCTGCCCATTACATTACAAACCACAGGAGAGGGCAAATTCTTCAGCAGAATAGCGCTCCTTCTCATACTTCAACCTCTACATCAAAGTTCCTCAAAGCAAAGAAGGTCAAGGTGCTCCAGGATTGGCCTGCCCAGTCACCAGACATGAAAATTATTGAGAATGTCTGGGGTAAAATGGAAGAGAAAGCATTGAAGATGAATCCAAAGAATCTTGATGAGGTCCTAAGGAACGCTTTTTTGCCATTCCAGATGACTTTATTAATAAGTTATTTGAGTCATTGCAGAGATGTATGGATGCAGTCCTCCAAGCTCATAGGAGTCATACGCAATATTATTTGTTTTTCCACTGCACCATGACTTTATATTGTACATTATTTCTGTTAAGTGCCAGACTTTTGTCTAAGCAAAGTCAAACTTTACTGTCCTAATTAAAAAATTAAAACTCAAGCCATGATCATATTTTATTTTGGTAAAATAAGTGTAATCTAGAGGCCTTTGCCTTTCATATAAACCACTTCTGATACCAAATGATCAAGTAGAAGTCAAATTATTATTTGTCGTTCCGAAAACTTGAATAGGCGACAAGACTTTTGTCAGGTAGTGTATAAAGTGAAATGCAAAGTTAAAGTATAAACAGAAGTAAACAAATGATTTTACCTAACATCAAATAATAATCTAAGCAAAACAGACTAACAGCAAATATAAAAGCAGATATTTTCATGACATAACACAGTCACCAATGACTAAATAGCTGAGAAATATCCACAAGATAGATGTAAACATTACCAAAATAGATTTCTGACAGGACCATAACCATTTGAACTGAAAAACGGCTGTGGATGCAATATATATGGGATCACAAATGTGCAGAAATTACTGTATGTTATCACATCTTTTTTTGTTCTGTTGATATGTGACCCAGATATTTGTAAAGGTAGCTTATTGCACATGGAACTATATTTTGAAACTATTTTGTGCTGTGTTTCTATGGTGTCCCAGTGTTGCTGTCATTACAGTCAACTGTTTTGTTATGCTTTATCTATCAATAAAGCAATACATTGAGCATTTTTGGGTTATTATATCAGTTAAAGTAACCTTTTTACCAGCAGGTCAATACCATGATTATAGCGTATACTCTGATAAAAACTTAATTATAATTAATATATAGTATTAGTATATGCAAATATATAGAAAATACATATACGCAGCTAGGGAAGGGCAGGATGAACAGATGTTACTGAAATGAAAGGGAATGCTAACCGGTATTAGGTATTACAAATCAAAAAACAGCTGTAGCATTGGGAGAAACACCTCAAAAGTCATGCTCAATGATCAGGAGCTGAGTGGTTTTTAAAGGGAAAGTCAAGGGAAAGTCAAAGGGAAAGTGGTGGAGTGTAGTACAGAAAAAAAAACTTTAACATCGAGAGAAGCTTCAATTAAAAGATTCTTTAGATTTTAAAAATGTTCTTCGCACCAAGAAATGTTTCTTAAAGACCTGCTCAATAAAAAAAAGAAGAGTTAAAAAAAAAAAAAAAAAAAAGGTTCTTGTATGACATCACTGCAAATAACAAAACAAATTAACAAACAGAAAACCTTTACATTTTATATGTACAGTGTATATTGTAAATTTGGTCATCGGGGTTGATGGAAGATGGTAGATTTTTGAAAGGTTCGCTCCACTGGAACTAGGAACATTTATAGTTATAGGAACTTAAATTACCTTCTACTTCAATGAAGGGTCTAATTTAGCACAACAGGAACTACAATGATGTACGTATACAATGACTCAATGAATGTATTACCATATGAAATAGACAGTATATTAATTGATTCAAGGCGCTACACAAAAAAAACAATAAATGTTATATTGTTGTAACCCAGCATTAGATCAAATATAGACAATTCGAACTGTTAGGCTAAAAATAAATTTATTTTTAAAAAAATGATTAAAAAAAGTATTAATTAATTAACCAAACTGACTAATTGATTAAAATTATAACAACCCAGCATTTTTTAAAGCATGAAGAAGGCTAAGATTAGCAGCATTTACCTGTTGCATTTGTTAGCTGCACTGTGTTTTTCCTCTGCCTCTATGACATGTAGCACTACAAGCTGCACTACAGACTTAGTCTTCCTTTTTGCCGTTTTCATTGTAAAATCTATTTTTATGATCTGTATCTATTCTCACAATACACACAGCACACTGTGAAAACACAGGTTTGATCACGTTGTTCACTATCCTTCAGGTTGTTGATTTTGTTGAATGCAGCATCTAATGTTGTCGCTGTCTGCTGCTTTACATCACCTTAGAATTTTTTGTTGCAGGGCGATGGAAAGCAGTAAAATTCCCTGGGGTGGAAAATAGTTCTTGGGAAATTACACCTGGTGGCTAGTTCCTGTAGTGGTGCGAAAGCCCATGCGGTCATTCCAAACCAAAACATTTAAAGCTGGCCACTTTAAATGGTCTTTTCAGAATGAAATATTTTGAAAGGTGCAACTTGTTTTCTACCATGATTCGTTGTTTTTTTTTATTTATTTTTTTTTAGTAAAATGACACAGAAGTACATTTCAAGGAATAGATTTTTTTAGCTCCATAATCCCTTCAAAGCTCTCGCTCTGGAGGGAAAACTCTTCGAAAGGATTAGGGTTCATGGAGTACAGCTAGTGCATACAAAGCTCATGCAAGTGCTTGGAATTGTTTTTTACTACTTAGGTTACATTCATTCATTCATTCATATTCTTTTTGGCTTAGTCTCTTTATTAATCCGGGGTCCCCACAGTGGAATGAACCGCCAATTTATCCAGCACATGTTTTACGCAGCGGATGCCACATACACTATGGACAGTTTAGACTACCCAATTCACCTGTACTGCATGTCTTTGGACTGTGAGGGGGAAACCAGAGCACCTAGAATGTGCCACCGCATCATCAAAAACTGCTTTTATTGTAGCCAAAGTAAAACAAATAAGGCTTTCTTCAGAAGAAAAATATTATTGGAAATACTGTGAAAATTCATCGCTGTTAAAAATAATTTGGGAAATATTTGGAAAAGAAAAATGACAGGAGGGCGAATAATTTTGACTTCAACTGTATATTGAATGTCACCAGTCTGCATAATGTTACTGGTAATTGCCTGCCTAAAGCAACTGCAGATGAAACGGAGAAGGACAGAAGAGGGTAAAGACAGTTGGACAGGAGAAAAAAAAGGTCACCATTATAGTATGTGACCTCTGGCCTAACCTGTTTAACTAGCAGAAGCTGAACCCACTGAAATGGGTGACGGAGGTCAGCAGGTGCCGGGGGGGGGGTGTTGCCTGTCACTGCCTGCGTCTCCTGCTTTCTGTCTCACGTTTATTACCACCTTCTCCACATTTAAAGAATGGAGTCTGTCTATTAAAAACATGTCGCTACAACTTGCGGTGCTTTTGGCATCTTTGTTAACATCTACAGAGCTGGCGTTAAGACAGAAGCAGGCGAATGCAAACAAGCACCAGGAGACAGAGATAATTAAAGAGGTTTGGGGAGGGGGGAGAGACCTGGATGAGATGAAAGTAAACAGAACAAACGTGATACAGAAGAAAAGAGAAGGGCTGAAGGAAAAAAGGGGAGAGCAGCACATTCCTCCTACCCTGTCTCTGCTTCTCTTGTTCGGGCTCTTCAAAACAACAGCTGGAGCTCTCACAGGTGTGTTTTACTTGCTGAAAGCTGAAACATATGAGCTGACAGCGTGCACGCACACACACTCCAGTGTGCTGATGCAGCAAACACACACTACTGTTTTTCAGAGTTCAGCAAACAGAAGTTTAAAGTGCTTCTTCGGCACATTTATCTCACTATTCGGTCTGAAGTACAACGACGACAAGAAGAGTTTTCAAAAGACAGACCATGAAATTGTGTGTTTTTACAGAATATCAAACTAAATCAGTGGCTTCTACAAACACACAAGACTGGAACTGGATGTTCACTTTTCTTTAGAGGTGGTTAGAGTATCCAAAATCTATACTTAAGTAAAAGTACAAGTACTTGCAGAAATTTTTACTCAAGTATAGACTAAAAGTAAAAGTAACAATCTTACAGCAAGTCATCTCACAGCAAGGAGATCGCTGGTTTGAGCCTCGGCTGGGTCAGTTGGTGTTTCTGCGTGGAGTTTGCATGTTTTCCCCGAGTTTGTGTGGGTTTCCTCCGGGTGCTTCGGTTTCCTCCACAAGTCCAAAGACAAGTGGTACAGGTAAATTGGGTAAGCTAAAATTGTCCATAGTGTATGTTTGAGAATGAGAGTGTATGAGTGTTATGAGTCCCAGTGATGGGTTGCAGCTGGAAGGGCATCCGCTGTGTAAAATGGCTAAGTTGGCAATTCATTCTACTGTGGCGACCCCGGATTGATAAAGTGACTGAGCCAACAAGAAAATGAATGAATGAATGAATATTATATTATATTATATTATATTATATTATATTATATTATATTATATTATATTATATATGGATATATTATATATGTGGGGAAGAGCATATGAAGAAAACCCACATGAACCCATGGGAAAACATGCAAACTCCACACAGAAATGCCAACTGACCCAGCCGAGGCTCAAACCAGCAACCTTTTTGCTGTGAGGTGACAGTGCTAACCACTGAGCCACCCATGATAAATAATGTCACTGAGAATGTACACATGCTAGTTAGTAACAGCATCAAGGTGCTTATTGTTGTTGTGTATGTATGTGTGTTTCTGTTTGTGTTTGTATACCAGAGACAGTCTCTGTTGCAGGAAACAGTGGTATCCTGTTTTGCAGCAGACTCCCATTGTTGCGCTGATTAAACACACACACACACGCACACACAAGCATACATACTACAACTACTGCTGATGAGAACACAGCAAAGTGTCCGAGATCAATCAGAGTCGATTCAAAATAAACACATTTACCCGGATGCCTTCACACAAGAGCTCCCATCTTACTCAACAAAGCTTGAATCACTGGACATCAAACACACACACACACACACACACACACACACACACACACACACAGACACAGTTTGGAGCAGCGTGAGTGTAGATTGTGTTGTCTAGTCTCTCTGTCTCCAAATGGTCATCCATCACTCCTGACTGTCCAGTCCCTGTCTTGAGTTTATTGTCTGTTCTCCAGAGACACTTTACACTGTAATTACACTAAATTGTTTCCTAGTTTCAGCATGATGAGCTTGTCACCAAGTGGGCACATTTCATTTGTACGGGGTATTAATGACTCTGGGCAAACCATTGTAAAAAATCTTCATCTTGCAACAGAGAAATACATAATTTTGGTGAGTTCATGCATGAAAGTTGCTTTCTGTTTCCATCTCAACTAAATTTATTTTTAGTTTAAGTCAGCATAAAACTGAATAGTAACCAGCTTATCTTGTGAGGTATATCTATGTCCATCATCATGTAAAAGGGTTGTCTTTCCTTTTCTTTTTTTTTTTTGAGTTTTTTTTTTTTTTTTGAGTTTTACAAAAACTATGGTTGGTGAAAAAAAAAAATATATACATATATATATATATATATATATATATATATATATATATATATATATATATATATATATATATATATATATATATAAAATTATTATTTAATCACATTTTATTTTAAGACAAGAATTTGAATGAATAAATAAGTAAATGTTTCCTTTGATTATTAATAATAATGTATGAAATGATGACACACCACTTTCTATAGTTTGATATTTATAACCCCAACATTCAGTCAAGGATAACAAGGATTGCCCCAAATAACAAAAAATCACAATGTCAGTGGTGGGTGTTCCCACCATTTGCCACAATGACAGCTTGACAGCGACATCTCATGCTACTCACTAGTCTTTATGGTATTGTTCTGAGGTAATGTGTTCCACTCTTCCACAAGTGCTACACGCAGTTCTGCCAGGTCATGTGGGGGTGGGGTACGATCATCCAGTCACTGATTCAACCGGTCCCAGACGTGCTATGGGGTTCAGGTTAGGGGACATTGATGGCCTTACCATTATGAGGCACTGCAACTTCCTGAAGTTGAGCTGTGACAATTCTGCCATGATGTGGTGGGGCATTATCATCCATGAACAGAAAGTTGGGGGTGTGCTGGCAGAATTGTGGGATGATGATTGGTTCTATGATGTCTCTGAGGTAAGAACGTGCAGTGACTGAGCCATCTACAATAACCAGGCCCACATGGACTCTGCGCGTGCAGAATTCAGCAGATTTTTAGCTCATCAGTGAGTCTATTTATTCACTTGTGTAAATTTATATTATTCAGTTTTTAAATTATTTTCAAGATAATTATCGACTGATGTACATATTAATATGATTTATTTACAATACAGTTTATAAAGTAATGTTTTCTGTCTTTTAGTAGATATATTATGAGAGACTTGTTTTGTTTACAGAATAAAGTGGATCTAATTGGATTTGCATTGTAAACATTAAATAAAGTTAAAAGGGTATTATTGTTTATTTTATATGTTAAGGTTTTAGTTATGATACTCCCAAAATTATTGAGCATAAATCTGCAGATTTAAAACTAAATTCTCCATATAAATTGCAAAAAAATGTCTGCAGATTCTGTCTGGCCCTAACAATAACCAAATCTGTTTTGTGTTGACTGGTGATGCCTGCCCAGACTATTGCATCTCCTCGACCAAAGCAAACCCTCGGGGACCATGTTGACTTCAGCGTATCACTCACCTCGTCTTTTCCAGCAATGCTGATGGCCATCATTTCCGTGCAAGGTGACCCAACACCAGTGAACAGGACGGTAGACCACTGCTCCATCGCCCAGGTCACTTGGTTTTCAAATGTTTTCGGTGTCTTGGTGTCAGTGGAATCACCTGCACCTGAAGTCATCTGGCATTCAAGCGGTGGAGTGAGTTGCGAATAGTTTGTCTGGAAACCCTATAGTACCCTTTACATCTTGTAAATGTGCCTGCAACTGTGTGGCAGTTGCATAACGATGTCTGAGTGCATAGGTCTTTAGGTACTGGTCATCAATGGGGTCAGTCACTCGTGGGGCTCCACTCCTGGGTCTGTCATGAACTTTGCCAGTAGTTCTCCATCCCAAAAAATGTCTGAAGTGAAACAAACACTGTATGCATGACATCCACCGAGTCTCTCACAATACCTTTAACTTATTGTGAGTAGTGTGTGTGTGTGTTTAAATATTTTAGACACCATTTTAAAAAGAAAATTAGTAGCCCCTTTAAGCAAATTTTTTTCGATAGTCTACAGAACAAACCATCGTTATTCAATAACTTGCCTAATTACCCTAACCTGCCTAATTAACCTAGTTAAGTCTTTAAATGTCGTTTTAAGCTGTATAGAAGTGTCTTGAAAAATATCTAGTGAACTATTGACTATTGTGTCTAGTCATCATGGCAAAGATAAAATAAATCAGTTATTAGAAATGAGTTATTAAAACTATTATGTTTAGAAATGTGTTGAAAACAATCTTTTTTAGGGAAATTAGGGAAAAAATAAACATGGAGGCTAATAATTCTGATTTCAACTATATATATATATATATATATATATATATATATATATATATATATATATATATATATATATATATATATATATATATATTCTTAAAGGTTACCCAAGATTTGGATTGTTATGAATATTTAGAGTTCTAAATGGCATCTAAAATTTTTTCCAAAAATTGAGATTTTTCTGCCTCCAATATATATATTAACTTATTTCACTTTAAAGTTAATGCAAAGAACTTATTTGTCACTATATTAGTAAAATTATTAAGGCTACACACAGGTGTCTAATTTTAGAAGAAAAGATTAAACGGCATTTACAGGTATTTGCATCTAAACTCTTTATATTACAAAAATAATGGAGGAGGGGACATTAAGATTAGGAGTATACCTGACATCAGGGGCGCTGCTGGCTTCCATGGGGGGGTCGTGGGCTCCTGACAATATTTCAAGGGGGCCCCAATGCGTGGGCCCTTAGAATAAAGATTTTTATTATGTTTGTAATAAAATAATATATATTCAGGTTTAAAATGCTTTTTTGCTGTTGAAAAATGTACTATAAAAAGCTGCTTCATGTCAAGCTACCAATTGGCCCGCCATTAATCTGTGATAACAACCTCCGGGATGTACTTTATCCCTTACATAAAACATATGCAATGTAATTAATTTTGGCTATAATGATTGCATAGTTAAAAATCAGTCATCGTGACAGCAATGAAGAGCAAAGACATGCAGAACATAATTTAAAACACTGGATCAATTGCCACTTAATTCATGTTATTGACAGGTTGTCATCTTCTCCTGTGAATATGTTCGATGCAACAAATGTAGTCACATTGCAAGAATGACGGGACATTATAATGATAATGGGGGAGGGACATTAAAATTACAAGCATACATGAGGTAATAAATAATAATATGTCTGTTTTAAAAAATAATGGTGTAATTTAAACAATATGAAAACAGCAATTAAAATGTCAAATCTCATTGTTTGATGGGGATTTTAGGAAGACGTTATGATTTTTATACTGTACAAATTGTATATTCCATACAAAAAAAAGAGTATTACTATGCCTCAACATAAAGAAAACCTGAAAAACACATGCAAGCACACACCCACACCCACCTTATATGAGGTTAAAGGGCTGAGGAGTGGTTACATTAATGACCCCAAAGTTACACCTGTTTCTGTCTCCATTTAAAACACTACATTCTTCTCAATCTTGCACTTTAACACACAAATATTACAGAGCACTAATAAGAAGAAAACAAAAATGACCCTTAAATCAACAGTTAAGTGATGTGTTAAGGCTTAACAATGCCCAATATCGGTACAAAAAAAATCCTTTAAAGGCTTGATGCTTTCCAACGTTTGTTAAAAAACTACAGTAATAATTTTTCTATTTCAATACATTTTAAAATATAATTTATTATAAATTATAAAGGAAACTTCAAGCATCAAGTGCATTTTATTTAGCTAGAAATAATGATTATAATAAATATGTTTACACTGGTGAAGCAAACCTACACCTGAGCTGCCAGTTTAGGAAAAGAAAATTTCCATACGAGTGATTATTTGCTGCTCTACTTATATACAAAAAAAAAAAAAAAAAGATTCAAATATGATTCCTTGGATTTACTACATTTTAAGTGGAGTGGTTGTAAACAATTTATTTGTTTGATTAAAGTCAACACATTTTAATTGTTTGCAAATATTTTTTTCAGTGTAGTTCTCCATTTTCTCAATTTTTGCTCCATGATTTACAGAAGAAAAAATATAATTCAGTGTAGAAAAAGGTTTTTTTTTTTTTTTTTTTTTTTAGAAAAACAGTATTATATTTCAACACATTTCTAAACATAATCATTTTAATAACTCATTATTAATAACTGATTTTTTTTATCTTTGCCATGATGACAGTAAATAATATTTGACTAGGTGTTTTTCAAGACACTTCTATACAGCTTAAGGTGTCATTTTTAAGCTTAACTAGGTTAAGTAGGCAGGATAGGTTACTTACGCAAGTTATTGTATAACGATGGTTTGTTATAAACTATTGAAAAATTTGTAGCTAAAGGGCCTAATAATTTTGTCCTTCAAATGGCTTTTAAAAAAAACTGATAACTACTTTTATTCTAGCTGAAATAAAAAATATAAGACTTTCTCCAGAAGAAAAAATATTTTCAGACATACTGTGAAAAATGTTCTGTTAAACATCATTTGGAAAATGTATAAAAATGATAATAAATTAAAAGGGGGACTAATAACTCTTCAACATTTAGAGCAGAAATCACAATACTGTGAAACAGTGATATATTTATCCAAGGCTATCATATTAGAGTCTTATTCTGGTCCATGCCTAGTCAGACTAACTGTGTTGCATCTTTTTTTGTTCATATAAAAATATCTGTTAAGTTGAATGACAAATAAACATGTTGTCACCCAATATTGACATTTCACTTTTAGATTTAAATGAAATGTTTTAAGTAACTTCTTATATAAAAGTTACTTGAAACATTAACATTTACTTGCATGTATGCTTAAAAGACAATATGAAATTTCTGACTCTATTTAATGTCCAACATACTATATAAAATAATACTTTATATTTATAATATAAAATTAAAATTTCCTTCTGCCTTTGTTACTTTATCATTTTTGTGCACAATCCACCAGCTAAGAAGCTCTGATCTGAGAACCCTTTTGTTGATCAGTGTCATTTCAGATTAAAGCATTTAGACAAACATGACTAAACAACATCCACAAAGTGCTTTTGTCTTCATCCACGACTCGGCAGCCATAATCACCATTGTTTCTCTCACTAATTTTCTTGTTCGCTCAGAAAGCCTCTCTGATAAACAATCACCGCCTACAATCCCTTTTCCTCTTTCATGTCTTTCTCTGAAAAGCAGACAGGAAAAGCATGTAAAGACTCCATAGGCAATGAGAAAAAGCAAACACACGGTTCCCACTCACACGCGTTAACGAAAACTAAACACAAACAAGCAAACGGTAAACAAACACACACACACATAATGTTTGACAGAGTTCTGCAAAACCAAACACCTAATAGCGGGAGATAAAGGTGTTGTTACTTCCCACAGAAATTAAAACGTCTGACAGTATGCGTTACGCCTCGGCTTTTCAGCGCATTTGAGTTTTCATTGCTCACAATCAGCGCTGATCCTCTTTGAGACCAGAACAAAATCCTCTCACATTCCCCTGCTAAGCCCTCATAACTTCTTCCCTCAGTCTCGGCCAGACATCGAAGTGTATATCTTACATAAAATTTTTATTTCAGCCTTCTTTTCCAGGAAAGAAGATAATCCGTTTAAATCCCCTCAGATGTAATATACACTGTTGCATAGAAAATACACTTGTATATATATATAATAAACACATTTAGACCTAATATAAAAATCACAATTTTACAACACAGAAGCCATAAACATTTCTTAATAAATCAAAGTAGATTTACAATAAAGTTTATACATTAAAACCATTTTTTTAATCCACAACACCCAGTCTTGAAGACTTAAAGTGAATAAAGTACCTAATATTGTAAAGCCCAAAAAGCGATTTGCAATTTTACAGATTAAAGCGGCTTAGCTTCACAACAAGAACAGCTAATGACTGCTTATGATTTTTATCTTGACATCTCCGGTTATGATGTGCATTTCTCCTCCCCATATCCCGCCAGCCAGCTCGACTATAGTGAATAAAGATTTCTGATTTTGTTTAGATCAGGGGTTCCCAAACTTGATCCTGTAGGAACGGTGTTCTGCATATTTTAGTTCCAATCCCAATTAAACACACCTAACCCAGCCAATCAAGCTCTTTCTAGATATACTAAAACTTCCAGGCTAGTGTTGAAGGAAGTTGGAGCTAAACTATGCAGGACATCGGCCCTTCAGGACCGAGTTTAGACACTCCTGATTTGGACTATGACATTCTATGAGAAAAGTAAAGTTTATGAAGTTCTTTTTCATTTAAGATGTTTTCCAAGTACACTACCTGACTAAAGTCTTGTCGTCAATCCCAGCTGTAAGAGCAACAAATAATAACTTGACTTCTAGTCGATCATTTAGAAAAGATTTTCAGATGAATCATCTCAATCATAACAAATACTACAGAAGACCTACTGGAACCCGCATGGACCCAAGATTCTCAGAGAAATCAGTCAAATTTAGTAAAGGAAAAATCATGGTTTCAGGTTACATTCAGTATGGGGGTGTGCGAGAGATCTGCAGAGTGCATGGCAATATCAACAGCCTGAGGTATCTAGACATTTGTGCTATTAAATTGCAAACCACAGAAAAGGGACATTCTTTTAGCAGGATAGCGCTGCATCTTATACTTCAGCCTCCACATCAAAGTTCCTAAAAGCAAAGAAGGTCAATGTGCTCCAGGGTTTTCCAGCCCAGTCACCAGAAATGAACAATATTAAGCATGTGTAGGGAAAGATGATGGAAGACTCCTCTGGGAGTCCTGGAAGAATGCTTTCTTTGCCATTCCAGATGACTTTAGATGCATTGATACAGTTGTCCAAGCTAATGGGTCATACACGATATTACATAATTTCTACTGCACCATGACTTTATATTCTGTACTGTACATTATTTTTGTTACGTGACAATACTTTTGTGTCAGCAAAGTCAGACCTTACTGTCTAGAAGCCATTGCCTTTCATATTAGTCAGGGGGCCAAAACTGATATTGTAACTCACAGGTTTCAAACTCAGTTCCAAAAGGGCCGCAGCTCTGCACAGTTTAGTTCCAACCCTAATTAAACATTCCTGATCAAACTAATTGAGTCCTTCAGGCTTGTTTGAAACCTACAGGTAAGTGTGTTGGAGCAGGGTTGGAACTAAACTGTGCAGGGCTTCGGCCCTCCAGGAATTGAGTTTGACACCCCTGTAGTAACTTATGTGGACACCTCAGGGTACAAGTTGACAACCTATACAGTGTTATTATTTGACCCCTTTAAATGTATTCTAGACAGGTTGTTAGAAAGTTATTTTTGTCCAGTTCATGACTATTCTTAAACGTGGTAAAATCAGATTTGTATAATTTTGAAATGATTTGCAATAAATTCCACTAATGTATATTTATGTATATTTAATAATAATTATATAATGTAGATTTAAAAAATTAAAAAATCAGTATACCAAAGGAGTAATGCCCCACAAGGGGCGCTGCTTTTTGCTAGAAAGCTTTAGCATAAGCCCTGAAAAAATTTATAAAGTGAAGGTGTTTTCATAGCAGATGTTTTCACAGAATTTCAAAGAATAGAATCACTTTTTTCTATTTATCTACAAACAAAAAAGTCAGATACTACTGTTCCATCTTGGAGAGGCTTCGACCACCTTATGTCACAATCAGATCACCCAAAAGCAGTAGCTGGAATGATGCCTACCATAAATTCTCCAGCATATGACTATGACACACTTTGGACAGTTTTATAGAATTGTGACAAAATGACTACAAAACTAGGCCAAATCTATACAGTTATAGCCACTTCTGATACCAAACGATAAACTAGAAGTCAAGTTATTATTTGTTGTTCCTAAAACTTGGATAGGTTACAAGACTTTTTCAGGCAGCGTATGATTTCTGAAAGTTACAATAATCATAAAAAGACCATTTTGTTCCAACGATTGTAAACAGATGTGTGCGAAATATCACAAAGATGTTAGTAACGGTATAGTTCACCCATAAAAATGAAAACCAAACCAAACTGCTACAAGGAAAATCACAGCATTAGAAAGACTATATGAAGAAATGGAAAATTACATTACTAAATAAAAGGAACGAACTACACAATTTATCTTTTAAAGCAACTGTAACTGATAGTAGACCTCATAAACTACACTATATACTTTAAAGAAAATTCCACCAATCAGAGTTGCAAAGAGCACCAAGATATATTCAGCCCAGCCACTACCATGAAGCATCGCAAATGGCATTCTTACGTGCATATTTATAACAATAAACTTGACAGTTCTAAACATTTCTTTAAAATTTGCATCATTTGCAACGCTTCGCAGTCTTGAACATTTCTTTTCTTGTCCAATTTTCTTAATACAAATAAAAGCTCATAGCTGACTGATATGGTTTAAACTTTGGGCAGTCCCTAAAGCTTTGTTTGCACAAATTTATCTGTCAAATTAATGAATTTAAGATTTTATACTTCATTACAGAGCTGCAAAATGAGCCGTTAGAACTGGATAGATCCTGAACCTGACCTAGTGGAGTACAGTGATTGCATCTAAACCTTGGCTAATATCGGTGTATCTGTAAGTGATTGAAACCATATCTGTTCATAGAGACATAACAACAAAATCTCACAAAAATTAATAACTTGTTGATTTAGTACCTAATTTGTATAATCTCAATTAGCAAAATACATTTTAGCACGATTTGCTCATCCCCACATGGTTTTAAGGGTACACCCCCTTTTAAAATTATGTTTTCGCATTTAAAATAATATATAGATATATTTTTTTGACAATTTACGTAAAATAGTTACGTTTCCTGGTGTCATTGAGATGAACATAACTGAGATTAGATGTCTAGGTCTGTTCTGATCACACAGGATACTAACAAAATACGATTACAACAAGTAGTCCCATAAATAACCAAACTATGCACGAACCCACAATAATGGCTAAAGCACATCATGAAAACCATATTCTGATGATGCCTTATCAAACACGCACGCACGCACGCGCACACACACGCACACACACACATTTTATCAAATGTAGTTTTGGATATAGTAATTACCATTGGAATTACCACACAGTTTTACTACAAAGCTTATGGGTAAAATGTGGTTAGTGTAAGCAAAAGCATGGTTAATTTGTGGTTACCATGGTTTAAATATAAAAACCTGTTTGTTTGTTTGATCTATAGTAAAACCATGGTAAAGTTCCATAAGGATATGAAAGTCATGTGTTTTACTCATGTAAAGCATCATTTGGGAGTTTATCGCTGATTAAATAGCTGCCAAACTGAGATATTCAGAGACAATTAAGGATGATATTGTAATAAATTAGCCAACAGTATGATTAATGAGGGATCTGAAACAGTACATTCAAGAACGTTACACTTTCCTAAAGGCCACTTAAAGTATTTACCCAATTATAAAAAAAAAAGAAAAAGAAAAGGTAGACATCTCTGTAATAACAAAACGTCATTTCAAAAGAAAAGACTGTAACAGGAAACAGGTTTGAGCTCTCGGTTTGGGGTGTGTCATATTTGCAGACTTTGACACTTATTAACTCAGAAATACCTGACAAACAAACTGAGAGCATCTCCATCATAACAAGGTTTAAAAAAATGAACAATTGTCTGTCACCACTGAAATTCACCAGAAATTAGTACACAACTATTGTTTACTCATCCGCATGTGGCTCCAAACCCGTATGACTAACAGGAAACAGACAAAAGGAAACTCAGAGGATTTTCCCCATCCAGTAACAAAGAATTGGTAGAGTAGATTGAAAAAAAAAAAGTTTTGTAAGGCGTAAGATCAAAAAATCTTCAGAACAAAATCAACAGGGCGATTAAAAATATCACTCTTAAAGAACAGGTTTCAGTTTCAGATAAAGAGTTATTAATGGCCCCTTCAATATGACCGTGCTTTTGTGTCTTTTTTTTAAACACAGAAAAACCTCAGTTCTCTGTAACTGAAGGAAGAAAAAAAAACAATAAAAAAAGACTTCATAATTTTTCGTGAATAGACAGAAAAGCATAAAGGTTTGGAATGAGCATAGATGAATTCCAAATTTTGAAATGAATGTTCTTATCATTAGCATTATTTATCCAAACCTGACTTCGTTTTCCTATTCAACACAAAATAATATATTTTATAGAATGCTTGTAGCCAGACTTCCATGGTACAGGTAGAAGAACCAACTCATTCAGAATTGGGAAAAACATGAGGATGAGTAAATGGTGACAGAATAAGATTTTTGTGCTACCCCCTTGACTAAAGTAACTGTGAAAATTGAGCATTTAAAGTGCCAGTTTCACTAGAGGTTTGAGCTCAGATAGCATTTCAAGAAAACCAAAAGCTCTTGTGGCTTGGGTAAAGGAAAGTGGAGAAGGCACTTATTCAGATTCAATCCAAATCCTCTTCAGATCTGGATGAGTTTATAGGATGGGATTTGGGGAATGACTGCTCCGAACCACCAGAAGAGGAAGAAGCGAATGAGGCTCGTAAAGATGCCAGGGGTGTTGGGCACCTGAGAACCAAAACATCAAGAAAAAAAAAAAAAAAACATGAAACTTCCATAATAATCTCAAACTACACTCTGAGAACAGTCTCTTCATCATCTTACCATGATATAATAGTCCCCCAGCTGAAGGCCATACAGAGTCCATGATGTAGAGGTAAAAAATGTAGCAACGGTCAAGGAAAAAGACAAGCGCTCTACAGACTTGGTCCGCATGATGTCCAACTGATGAAAATAAAGAAAGCAGAAATATTTTTGAGAGAAGAAATGTGATTTTGATAATTTTTTTTTTTTTTTTTTTTTTAGATCCAAACACGGCTCAAACCTGCACCATCTAATTCAGCATCCAACGAGTTAACCCTCGTTATTTACACTTAAATTGCATTTTTTTAATTTGATGTTTGACGTAATCTCAACTGAAACATGGCATATAGAGTAGCTCCTCCCTCTTTTCAAAACAGCCAATAGCTTTTCATTTTTATCACAGCTCTGCCAGTGAGAGTGGTCGAGCTCAAGTGCATAGAATTAAAAGCAAATGAGAAGCGTCTTGAAGAAGGCGGAGCATGTCAGATACTAGAGAGCATTTGATTGGTCAAGATTTGCTGAGAAACCGAAGTATGAGATGACAAGAAAAAAAAAAAACATTGAATCATTTAGGCAGAAGTGACAGAGCAAGATTTGGATGTTCATATCAGCTTAATATCTTTTAAATGTGAATCTTGTAGCACAATACCTAACAAACTACTAACATATTGGAACTAACATCTAAAAAAAAAACTTTATTTTAACTTCACAGGACCTTTAAGCCCTGATTCTACTATAACAAGTAGGTATTGACATTTGCAGAGAGTGATGGAGGGGAAAAACAGGAAGAAACAAAAGGAGGTATGAGAATGGCAGGAAATACACCACAGGGCGCAGGACAGATAGACGGAGCTGGACTGATAAATATGGAAGAAGGAGAGATGGAAAACAGGAAGATGGAGATAGCGAGAGGGCACAGAAACGAAGGATGAAGCGAGTGGTAAACAAAAGATGGAATGTTGGAATGTCACTATAAGATTTTACGTCAGGATTTTTACTTTGGAAAGGATCAGAGGATATATACTCGTTCATTTATTCATTTTTTTCACTACAGCAATTACAATCAACTACATGCAACTAAGACTAAACCTAACCCAAATTGTAGCCCTAACCATATAGAAAGAACATGTAATTAATTAATATTACTCAGTAGTTAAAAATGGTAACACTGTAACAAGCACCCTTTAAAAAAAGTGAAACCAAATACATTTTGATTAGCGTTTATATGATTTTTAATTTTACTGTAGGCATTTTTATATTCATCCCTATTATTTTATAATATTTTATGTTATTTCATTACACGTTTTATCAATGATATTTTGTCTATTGCACAGCATTCTATACAGCAAATGTGTTCTTTTAAAAGTGCCATCTACATAAGCACTTTTAAATAGCACATCAGTGCTTACAGTTAAACAGGCAAATGTTCTATTGTGTGAGATTCAGAGTCATTAGCTATGTTTCTATCTAAACCTTCAAATTTAACTTAATAAACTTTAACATCACATAAATATTAGCACTTTTACCATCCCATGTTTTTTATGAAACAAAATCACCTCTTCCTCAGAAACTGGTGTAATGACCTACAATTATAATACACTCACACAGTTTAAAAGTGTCCTTGTTACAGTGTAACCATTCATGAAACTACAGAGAAAAATGTATTAATTAGATGAACTTACTGTTTGGTAAGGTTACATGTAATTATGCATAAATATTTGCAATAACTATAGTATGTACAGCTTACAATATGCAATATGGATACCTTAAAGTAAAGTTTTTACAAATTAAATGCGAAAGAAAATGTTCATGCATTTATTTTCAATATGACAGGTTAAGGAAGGAGAATAAGGTGTGAAGAAATTCTAAATCTTAAAGTCCCCATGAACTGGAAGCTGCGACCGTAATTTTTATTTATTTGTTTCGTATTGTGACGCAGTTCCTAGAGAAATGGCAATATTTAATAATACAATAGTGGGCATGGCTTGTTTTTCTGGACTCATGAGATCGTCATCTTTCAAAGCATACCACGTCATCCGGGATGACGTCATCAGGATCGGAAGAAAATTCAGCGGAAGTTTATCTAAGTGCATAAAAATAAGCTAAAAGCCTCTCCACTTAACGCAAGTCTTGCTCATTCACCATGTTTGTAGTTTGTTTGACAGAAGAAACTCTTAAAAGGTTTGAAACACCTTGAAGGGGAGTAAAATAAAGAGTAAATTTTAGGGTGAACTATCCCTTTAAGCAGTGCTGTGTCCCGATTTACATTATTTCCATCCAAAATAGTATTTAAAAATAGTCATAGAATTAGTATGTCCCCAAACATAGCATGTTGAAATGATTGTTCTAAAATTACCCAAGTCGTATACTATTTGAGGTGGAAATTTGTAGTGCAGATCCATGCATGCTTTAAAGCAGTGGTCTCAAAGTCTATTCCTGAAGGGACACAGCTCTGCAGATTTTAGCTCCAACCACCTCCAAATCACACCTGCTTAAGTTGGATCAGCTGTGTTTGATTAGGGTGAGCAAAACTGTGCAGAGCTGCGGCCATCCAGGATTTGAGTTGAGAATTGAGACCCATGTTCTAAAGGCTAATATTACCCATACTGCACTGCACAATGGACCCAAATTCAATGAAAACTACAAACACGATTAAAAAGTGTCAACAAACTACAAATATGGTGGATGAGCAAGACTTGCGTTAAGTGGAGAGGCTTTGGTTAAGATATTTCAATGCACCTTAACTATAATCTAACCTTTTGGGATATATTTATTTCACGTATTTTATGTTGGATTTCACCTGTGAACCTTTATAAACTTCCGAATGCACATTTATGCAAAAACCTGAAAAGATTTCTCCAGCTTGAAAGACTTATGGATGACAGATTAACCTGCTGCTGCTTCTTCAATATGGTAGGAAATTAAATATGAATGTAACATGGATGATGTGACAAGATTGACAAGGCATATAACTAAGAAACATAACAGTCTGTAAATGTGGAAGTAGCATGTCTCAAAGCTAACATACTCAAAAACATGTACTTTTTCTTCACAAAACAAGCACATATGTTTAGGATGTGGTTCTAGTAGGCAAATTGGAATGCAGCACATAATTAATGTTGGTTGTGTGTGTGTGTGTGTGTGTATAGGAGTGAACTCACGAGGTCAGCGAGTGGAGAGAGGTACATGCTGATGGTGAACACACTGCACGTCAGGCCCAGCTGAGAGAGTTGAGCTTCACCAGGAGAAATCACCAGCGAGAAGTAAACCCAGGCCACACACAACACACTCACCATCAGTAGGGTCTGAGTATATACTCGCCTCTGAAACACACACACATAGACACACACAGGGCATTGTTATGGATCAGCAGCTGCTTTGTCTATGCTTTAGTAACATGATCAGATTTATTTTACACATCTGGGCTGAATACATTATTTCTTGAATCTGAGCCTTCCCATTTGTTATGTATACAGTGGGGTCATGTAAAAGAGTCAAACCTAGGACTCAAATTCAACTTTAAACTAGAGAATAAAACTAGATATTCTAAGAAATTATTAAGAGTATTTTATAAACAAATATGTCAAACTGTTAAAGGGGTGGTCCAGCATGTATTTTTAAGGCTTGGTTGTGTTTATGGGGTGCAAAGCAATGTGTGATCATGCTTTATTTGTAGAAAACCACGTTAGTTTTTCATATATCCTACTTTGGTTATATACAGCTACTCAGCTAACATGAAAAAGACATATTTCTTAGTTCCTCTGAAGACCTATCTTCAAGTAGCTCTGATTGGTTAGCTAACAATGTTCTGTGATTCGCAGATCATCTCCACATCACCAAGTCTCTGTTATAACATTACAGCGCCTCTGGCCACATCCATTCACTGTGCAGGATGTATGCGTGTAACCTGAAGGGTTTATGACATCATTAACCTACATTGCCTTTGTAGTCCCTAAACTTCGTCTGCTGTAGGCTTTGCTAAGCTAACTTTGTAAAAGCCAATGTCTCCCTTTACATTGAACTTTGAGCGTATTACATTCAGGGATGTTGTTTATGTTCAAACAGCTACATTACACATCGACTAAAGTTTATAATATTATATTATAGTGGACCACCCCTTTAAGTGAATAAAGCTTTTTTTCTAATTAAAATAGCCTCTTGACTTTAAATGTTTAAATAAATTTAAATTGCACTTTTTACTTGGATTGGTACTTTGATTATATATGCTGTGTTTACATAATATATGTTGTACTTAATTAAATGTAATAATTTCCTCATAAAATTTCATGTTCATAATGTAACTGAAAAACGGAACTGAAAAATATTTTCTTTTTCATAAACGACACTTATCTCTCATGCTGCGTCCGAAATCACATACTTCCATATAATATAGTAATTTAAAAACAGTTTACGATTCGAGTAGTATGTCCTAATTCGAAAAACAGTATGCTTGAAGTACCCAGATGACCTACTACTTCCGGCGAGATACTTAAGTTTGTATCTGATGGACACTACGCTATCCCATGATGCCACACAAGAGAACTCATGAATGGGATTGAAGTGATGCAACTGACACACGTAGGTCAGGTGATAATGACAAATTGCGGATGTAGTACCTCCAAGTTCTATTCATACTACTCACATTCATATTACATAGAACTAAATTAATATCATCTATATAGAATCAATTCATTCATTTGCTTAGTCCTTTTATTAATCTGTAATTGCGGAATGAACCACCAACTTATCCAGCTTATGTTTTACTTCCAGCGCAAACCCATCACTGAGAAACACACACACACACACACACACACACACACACACACACACACACACACACACACACACACACACACACACACACACACACACACACACACACACACACACACACACACACACACACACACACACACACACACACACACACACACACACACACACACACACACACACACACACACACACACACACTAAGGACAATTTAGCTTACCCAATTCACCTAAACCACTTCTTTGGACTTGTGGAGGAAACTGAAGCACCCGGAGGAAACCCACAGGAACACGGGGAGAACATACAAACTCCACACAGAAAATGCCCACTGACCCGCCGAGGTTTGAACCAGCGACCTTCTTGCTGTGAGGCAATCAAGCTACCCACTGCGCCACCATAAGGCCCCTATATAAAATTACATTTACTTTTAATTTAAATGTGTTAATAAAATTGAATTAAACTTTTCACTCGAACTGTGAGTTATGCCAACAATAAAACTTGACATTAATACCATTTTATTAACTTTTCTCTTAGATCAGAAATCCGATAATATAACCTTTTAAATTACATTTCTAAATTACCTTTTCAATAAATCATTTTATTAAATGCTTATGCTATATTAACTTTGAAATACAATATTAACTGTTAAGCTGACCATTTAATTTGTAACAAAAAAAAATAACATTCAAACTGTTCTTGATTACCACTAATTTGTAGGGATGTGACAAGATATTGTATGATGAGATCTCAGGAGATTAAATCATCACAAGATTTCTCATCGCGTTGAAAACTTGTCTCGTGAGTTGTGACGTTATGATGGAACATGAGGGTGAATTTAGCACTAAATATTGGAGGCAGGATTTAATTTTAATTGCAAATTAAGTGCTTTGCACACACCTGGCAACACAAGCTGGGCTCGGGAGTTGTGCGTGTAAATTGGGTCAGTGTGACGTTAATGCTTTTGTTTTTGTTTTTTACTGGAATTTACTGGCTACCGCGTCAAACAGAGGCTACAACTGCAGCCACACACAATAACTATGCTTCATATCCAAACAATTGAATAGCACTTCAGAAATGCTTAAAGTCATAATTATCATAAACACAAATAGAGTATAAAGAAGTGTTCCTATTTAAGTCCCATTATTGAAGAGCTAAGTGCAGAGTAAAGATCGTAATCAAACTATTACCTTCGTGTAGGTCTTTTAGCCACATATTGCAACAGGACAAGACACTAGTGATAGATCGTTCTTGAACGATTCGTTCATTTTGAACGAATCTTCAACATGACTCTGGAACTACAAGTCCTCTCAGGGAGTTCAAATGCACGTGCGCACATTTTTGCAGGTGGTATCGTTCATTTTAAGTCTTTTAAATCGTTCATGGTGGAAAAACAGAAGAAAATCATTTACGTTTAGAGCCGGAAAAAAGAATTGATCCATTCATCCTTTGAGTCCTCTATCGGGTTTGAGCTATTAGTTCATTACAGGCCAATCATATGCGTTTAGAGCCGGAAAAAGTATTGATCCGTTCACCTCTTGAGTCCTCTATCGAGTCTGAGTCATTCATCACGTGAAAGACAAAAGCCAATCGTATGCATTTAAAGCCGGAAAGAGATTTGATCCGTTCAACTCTCGAGCCCTCGGGTTTGAGTCATTCTGTCACGTGATAAACGAATGACTCAAGAAAAAACCAGAAGACTCGAAAGGTGAACTAATTATCATGACTCCTATCGGCTCAGACTGTACATTGGTTAAGATTATATGTGACTGTCAGTTCAACGTGAACGAACCACAGACTTGAAGACATGAAGAGGTGGGCTGAGCAGAGACAAAAATACCTACATAGACAAAAGAGCAGGTAAAGATTGAATTATTATTTTCTTCTTCTTATAGTATTCTATATATGACTTATTTGTCGTGTGATCAACCTTTTGGGCTAGTTGTAGATGTGTTTGGAAGCAATTCGTAACATTTTAATAATATTTTGGCAAATTGAACCAAATGAACGAAATGACTTGAAAAAAAGATTTGTTCATCTCGGTGAACGAGACTAAAAGATCCGAGTCAATAAAATGATCCGAACTTCCTATAACTATAACTATAACAAACAAACAAACAAACACAGTCCTGCTGCAATATGTGGCTAAAAGACCTACATGAAGGTAATAGTTTGATTACGATCTTTACTCTGCACTTAGCTCTTCAATAATGGGACTAAAATAGGAATACTTCTTTATACTCTATTTGCGTTTATGATAATTATGACTTTAAGCATTTCCTACTAATTTGTAATAATTAATATGTTCTACGAAAAAAAATGCTGTTGTGTTGTGCATTATCAATAATAGTTTAAGACATAGACAAACCTTTTCTTTGGTATAATGACAGTAGGTGGCAATGTACACGGTTTGTAAAAAGGCTCCAATGATGTTCACAAAAATCACTGTTCCATCTCCCTTTAGTAATCCATAGTACAGCCAGCCAAGATTACTGAACACAGATACATAAAGATCATTCAGAACTTAGTTTTCATGCATTGAAATTAATGTTCATGCCAACCTGAAGTAAGTTACATGTACGCATGAGACGACAACTGTTTTCAAGGTATACCACGATTTTGAAATGTCAAGGCTTTAAAAACGCTAGGATTTCCTGCTAAACCAAAAGACTTTGTTTCATGTTGTTTTTTTTTCTTTTTCTTAAAATAAAATAATGGAGATTTAAGTGTTAAAAAACTGTTGTTTTTTAACAAGACATTTTAAAGCAATATATTTTAGAGCAGTAATCACAATACCGTGATACTGTATTATTTTTTATCCAAGGTTATCATAGCGTCAGAATCTTATACTGGCCCATACCTACATGTACATAAACAAGATTATCAAACATGAGCTGCAGATGTCAAATACCAAAGACATACTTTAAGCACGTGGTAAGAAAAGGCAGAAACTGAACGTTATCTGCACTCTGTGTGGCCTTCATTTTCTTCAAGTCGGTCCTGCAAACACAGAGAAGGCAATGAGAAGAATATCTAATACATTTAATACTTATGGATATGAAAATAAAATGAAGAATACAAAGAAAGTTGGTGAGTTTTATAATTAAACTTTTGATATTGTTATGCTGACACTGCAAAAAAAAAAAAAAATGTTAAAACCCATTCAAAATCATTTCTTCATCAATTTTCTTTTCAGCTTAGTCCTTGTTTAATCTGGGGCTACCACAGGGGAATGAACCACCAACTTATCCAGCATATGTTTTAGGCAGCAGATGCCCTTACAGCTGCAACCCATCCATACACTCTCTGTCACACACATACACTATGGAAAATTTTGCTAACCCAATTCACCTATACCACTTCTTTGGACTTGTGGGGGAAACAGGAGCACCAGGAGGAAATCAACGCAAACACAGGAAGAAAATGCTAACTCTACACAGAAATGCCAACTGACCCAGCCGAGGCTCGCACCAGCTATGAGGCGAACGTGCTACCCACTGCGCCACCGTGCAGCCCCACTCAAGTTATCAAAATAAAATAACTTCAAATGATTTTATTTAAAATTAAACCTGATAATATATCAGAAAGTTCGGTCCTGGAGGGCCGGTGACCTACTGAATTTATCTCCAACCTGTTTCAACATACCTGCCAAGAAGTTTCTATTATATCTAATAATTAGCTGGTTCAGATGTGTTTGATCAGGGTTGGAGCAAAACTCTACAAGCTTTGACACCTCATGTTCCATATCAATTAATTATGCTCATCATAATACATTAAATTGTTTAATTAGGTTTTACTTTTTTTTGATTATCATTTCATTTCTAATACTGAATCAACTTTTAAAATAAATATTTTAGAACTGCAAAGCCAAATTAAATGACATTTTCTTCTCAGATTGGTATTCTGACACTTTAACTTGTCAAACTACGTTATGGATAAACATAATCATAATTCATGATATACACTGCAAATTTATTAAAAGAATGGAATTCCTTCGCTTCAGCTTCCTCACACAAATGCTTAAATTACATGCATAAGCAATTTAGAGATGTTCAAATGTATGGCTCCAGGCAAAATAGTATAATTAGCCAACTGCAAATATTGTTAATAATGTCACAAAAATTTATATCCAACATATGACAATGTTCGCTCTAATATCAATATATTGGCAAAAACTTTTATTACCGTGGTATATATAGCTGTAAGCAGGGTTTAAGGCATAATTTTAAAACAAAATCATATGTGTCACTTGAGAAACAACAGAGTTACAGAGAACTTTATTTATTCGAGTAGTTTAATTATTTTATGCACTTTCTAAATATAACGTAAACTGTTAAAGAAAAGCGTGATGTGTCCAAGAATCTAACATTATTAAAACTATATGCGTTTAGTTCAGACAAATGACACTCAATAAATATATATCATCATAAAAATGTATAACAAACGTAAATTAAGTGACTTACAATCCCGTCGTGAACATCCCGACGGTGAATATGATGCACGCACATGATAGCAGCTGCAGAAAATCCATAGACTGAATAAGAGTAAAGCGAGCTGGGCTTTTACACAAACACTTGTGCAAGTGAAAAGGATTCTATTTAATTAATAAAACCTTTAGAATTCAACACTCATGCAACGCTGACGTCCGCCTCAGCGATTTCCGTGTTTGTAATCAGTGTGAATGTATTCCTTCGCTCTGATTGGTTGCCGTGGAACTATGCTCGGTGACGTTATTTTGTAGTCCGGTTGTGAGGTGAGGGTGGGCGTGTTCGATGATTGACAGGACAGGTATGTTTATCTTAATGACATTTTTTAGTCTGTAAAGACAACAGTTTGAGGTATGTGGCCGTAAGAATATGCTTTCTGAAATGTTCAAAACTCAAAATAAATTAATTTAAAAACCGTGTGTTATGAACAGAATGCATCAAGTTTAATTAATCTGTATGGTTTATGGTAAGCTGTTATGACTTCTATCCATTCTCAGGATAATTCATATCGTTTATTCTCAGGATATTCATATCAACAATTCAATTATTGATATCATAAAATGGATTCATTCCCCTGTGGCAACCCCTGAATAAATCAGGGACCTAAGCAAAAGATTGATTGATATCAACAATTCAATCATTAATAGCATTTTATATTTCCACTAACGATGTTAATCTATTTTTTTTATTAATGATGCCATCTATCTTTTGAACAAATCAAGTATCTTGATTATTGATATCAACAATTCCTTGATATTAAGGAGCCTGCGCTGTATCCTGAGGCAAGCCATTTTAACTTTTTTTACTCAAAATGAAATAATCCTCATATCAAAAATTTTTGTACAAATTACTGTATTAAGTTATTGATATCAGGAATTGCATTTTCACTATAACAATGTTAATTCATGTTATCAATAATTCAGTTTCACTAAAATTCACTTAAACTTTCATTACTAATGACAGAAATAGAATTTTAACTATCTAGTTCTAATACTTAATATCAGTGTTTTCACTAGTTTAATGTCACCAAAGGCTGACATGTTAATTTAATTGGTGATATAAAACACAGTTATTATGTGTTCCTGTTATATCCAGATATACTTTAGTTTTGATATCAGTATTGAAAATGTCTACTTGAAAATGTAAATAACTGATATCAAGAGTTGAATTAAAACTACTTTAAATGTAAATTCTTCTGTAAATGTGTTTAAAAATTCTGATATCTGAAAATGCATTTCTGAAATTAATTTAATTTATGAGATCACCTTTCATGTAACAATCACATTTATTACATCTCATCTCATTTTTATCGGCTTATCCAGGCCGGGTCGCAAAATTAACAATAAGTTTCCTGATGTTAAATTGATAATTATTACTTTTATTTATTAGATTTCTATTGCTTAATAGTATATGAATTCTTGATATCAAGAATTAAATAGTTGATATCAGCAATCAGTATTTGTGATATCAAGAATTGTATTTCAAATAGCAGATTTTGACATCAATGTTCATATAAAAAATGTGATCCTGTTATTAACAATTAATTTTCTTAGCAATTCAGTTGTTGAAATTACCCATTAAATTGTTGATATCAGAAATAACATTGTTGATATAAACAATCAACATTTTTGATTTCAACAAGTAAATAGATGTTTTCAACAATTTAATTGTTGATGTCAAGAAATCATATCCTGAGATTACAAATCAAAACAGCCTGTCATAATGGCTTGTGCGCTTCAGGGCCGTTCGCACATGTGATGTGCATAAGTAATCCTTTTATATGTCTGTCGTGGTCCAAACACAGTGAATTATGTTTGATCAAACAAAAGAATAGTGAAATATGAAAACAATGATCGATCTCTGTGGCCTGTATAGCACCTCTCATCAGTTGGAATACAATAACTTTTGCATAGATTATGGTAGAGACATTTTTCTTTCTTCCTATGATTACAGACATGTGCATGAACCACCAAACTTGTTACAGCAAGCTAGACCACACAGAACCTAAAATGTACACTTTCAAATTTGAGTTTATAAAAAAAATACAAAAAGTGCCTCTTTTTTTAGGTGTTTATTATAACACAGACAACATATACAGTTATGTCAAACACTTTCAATAGTGTTTTATGAAAATTCAAAGGGTTTTCTTTAAAATGGTACCAAATTTTTGCATTTACACCTCTGCATGAGGATTTGGGAAGCTTTTAAATTTGGGTAGGCAAAATCCAGGCGGAAATCCCAAAATAACAGTTTTACTGGTTAATAAATATCCAGTTTATTCATAAATTTGAATACATTATTCAGTCTTTAATGTGTTCATCTGTACTAGCAAATTAGCCATTTTAATACTATTCATCATTTGTGTAAAAAATTAATTGATAATTTCACCATTTTTATTTGTCAAAGTGGAGTATGCTTAAAAAGAACATCTCAATTTCATATAAATATATGAATGAATAATGTAAATCATTTAAAGAAATATTTTTAATGTTTAGACTATACATGTTGACAAGACATGATTCAGTCAAAGAACTGTGAGAATATTATACTAGGAATAAAATGTCATGAGATCAACTTAAGCAGGGACAAAGATATAATGGTAACACTTTACAATAAGGTTCATTAGTTAATGCATTTACTAACATGAACTAATCATGAACAACACATGTACAGCATTTATTAATCATAATTGAACATTTACTAATGCATTATTAACATTCAAGTCCATGCTTGTTAACATTAGTTAATGCACCATGAGTTAATATGAACTAACAATGAACTACTGTATTTTCATTAACTAACGTTAACTAAGATGAACGAATACAGTTGTAAATGTATGGTTTATTGTTTGTTTATGTTAGTAAATGCATTAATTAACATTAACTAATAAACCTTATTGTAAAGTGTGACCGATATAATATATTAATTCAGTTTCACAGATATATATATATATATATATATATATATATATATATATATATATATATATATATATATATATATATATATATATATATATATATATATATATATATATAATTTTATTTTTTTTTGCCACAAGACGGATTTACAACATTGTACTAGCTTTAGTTAACAATTGTACACATTAGCATGCTACATGCTATAATGCTAAAAAGAGACTTTTTAGAGACTAAAAAGTTTTAAACAGTCTTAAAAATTCCAGCATAACTCAATAACAAACACTATCAAATAATATCAAGGCTTGCTAATTCATATTGCTCAAAGCCTCATAAAATAACACTTCATTTTACATTTTTAACTCTTCTCGATAAACCTCAAGTAAACATGCTGGCAGAACAATTTTCTTTTCGTAGATTATTTTGACATTATTTCTGTTAAAAAAAAATTGGCCACACAGAAACACTGAAATAACAAGTCCATGTGAACATCTTAAGATTTTGTCATTTATTACATATTGGTGCAAACATGAAGCATCATTCTTCAAAACATAAAATGATGTATTTCCCACCAACGTGTCTGGTTAAATACAGAAGACGTATCATGTGTTGAGGGTTCGCAAATGTCAAAGAGAAAACTCAGAGAGCCAAAGAAAATGCGCAAGTTACATCCTGGCACCCAAGTGCCACTTTACTCTCCCCCTGCTCCTGTTCTCTTCTCTCATTCATCTCACCCCCATCTGAATGTTTGGTTAAAAGCTGTGAAGTCCTGGCCAGGAAAAAGAGATGAAAAGGGAATGAAAGAGGACAGGAAGAAGGTTTAACCCATGACAGTGTTAACAGTGTTTTGACAGTGCTGAACTTTACTCTGAGGCCTCACCATATTTTGCAGAAAATCCATCTGTTCTGCTTCAAAACAAAAAAACAAAAAGCTTATATCTCCAAAACTACAATCACATTGTTAGGCGTGCTTTAGTTTATAGTTTATTTAAAGTGCTGTTTCAAGTGTGCCGCAAGCCTACGTTTGAGTGAAGGTTTCGGACGTTAGATCGCCCCCTGGGGGCTGGCTGCAGTACAAGTCATAAAGCCCGCCTCCTCCGTGTTAATGAAGGAGACTTGAGCCCAAATAAAAAAAAATATTACACTTGCAATAAAATGTCCCGAAAGATGGTTCTGGTCGATTAAGGCACTGGTTATTGTGCTGAAATAGGTGCAGATCTTCATTTTTGTAAACAGTTTGTTTTTAGCAGTAATTTAATGCTGGGCGTGTCATCGTGATTGACAGCTGTGATTGACAGTTTCTCAAAGCGCGGCGTCTGAGCTTCGGCAGGAGACTGAAGTAGACTGAAATGTTATTATTCGATTTCTGTGTTATTTTACCATGACAAAATGAGTTCAGCAGTAAACTATAGTTTCTGACATACATGATCCTGGTGGAACACTGTTTATTCGCTAAGTTCAGGGCTTTTTTCGGGCTTTATTAGTTTGCTGATACACGCCTAGCCACCCAGATAGCAAAACACAGTTCCGGCTAGATTCTCGCCTGCCGAAGACTTATCTCTTAGAGCTCAGACTGACTAATGTTACCTCTGCTGGACCTACTCCGGATGCCTGGACTCACTGCCCGATTCCAGTCCGAGTCAATCGAGCCAGATGCAGTGGCCGAGCAAGCCGGCGCTGCCGCATGCGAGCCGGAATCAGCCCGTGACGCCGCGAGTAAGTTATGCGCTGCGGCCTGGAGCTGGCGCGATTGAATATATAAAACCCTCATATTTGTTAACGTTATTACATCCATTTGTGTTGATATGACAGCAAACGCATGCTGAGAAGTTCGGGGGGCGTAGTTGATTTTGCATAAAGCGTTTGATTGGAAGCTCGACTCTGCTCATTTTCGCGGCTCCTCCTCTGGCTCCATCAGACAATCCTTCTGCGCATGTCTGGCTCCAATTTCAGCAGTCTTTTGCGACAGTTTGTGCCCGTCAAGCAGGCGTTTTGCCCTCAAGGCGTTCAATGGGAAAAAGGGCTGTCGCGTCGTCCATATTTTTTACAGTCATTGTGCTGTTTACATTAATACAGTTTTGTTTTAGTTTTTTCGATTACCCCTGGTGTCCACACTACTCCATAATATTTGACCCACAAAAATGAAGTATTTTGAAAATTAATTCATTCATTACTTTTCCTTCTGCATAGTCTCTAGTTTTATTGGTTGCCACAGGGATGAACCGCCAACTATTCCAGCTGTGTTTTAAGCAGCTGATGCTCCTCCAGCTGTAACCCAGTATTGGGAAACACCTATACACTTTCATTCACACACACTAATAAACTAGTCAATTTAGTTTATTCAATTTAGCTATGTACACTGCCTGACAAAAATCTTGTTGTTGATCCCAGTTGTAAAAGCAACAAATAATAGCTTGACTTTTGTGTGATCATTTGGAAAAGTGGCAGAAGGTAGATTTTTCTGGTGAATCATCTTTCGAACTGCATCCTAATCATCACAAATATACTGCAAAAGACCTACTGGAACCCAACATGGACCCAAGATTCTCACAGAAATCAGTCAAGTTTGGTGAAGGAAAAATCATGGTTTTCTCTCTGCAATGTGAATACCCAGTGAGTGTGAATGGTCATGTGTAATGGTCATGTATCACTTGCCCAATGCGTGTGAATAGTATATGTGAATATGTGAATAGTGTATTATGTCTTTTAATTTGTAAAGTGCAGGTAGAGATTTTTATTTTGAATCGTAGTAAAAATACCAGCATGGACTATTCTAAAACATAATTTTAAAATGAAAACGCACTGGTGTAATCATAGCCTAAAACAAGCCATTTCACTCAACCATTCAACCTAGCACATGCACGCACTTTAATTCTCCTAACAAACTAAAAACACAAGGAATCAAGTGTGTATATATGGAAAAAAAAAGATACAAATTGAACTGCAGGCTTGCTTGCTTGTTTTGCTTAAGTGTATGATCTAATTTTTTATTTTACTTCCAGTTTGGATTTTCTGTAATTTTGCATTTGTCATTTTTTAGCTTTCAGTACATCATCTGTATAACTCAACTCTCTCTTGACAAATGGCAGTTTGTGAAAGCACGTTTGAAGGGATAGTTCACCCAAAACTGAAAATGTACTCACCCATTACTTGTTCCAAACCGGTTTGACTTTCTATTTTCTAAGAAGATATTTTGAAGAATGTTGAAAACCTGTAACCATTGACTTCCATAGTATTTATTTTCCTACTACGGAGATACGTTTTCAGCTTTCTTCAAATTATCTTTTTTTTTTCAACAGAGTAAAGAAACACAAAGATTTGGAACCACACGAGGGAAAATAAATAGTTAGTAAATTAAAATTGGTGCTTGTAATACCTCTTTAATATTTTTACATATGTGTATACCCTCACCAGTCACTTTTTTTAGGTATACATGTATAACTGCTTGTTAATGCAAATTTCTAATCAGCCAATCACATGGCAGCAACTCAATGCAAATAGTCATGTAGACATGGTCAAGACGATTTGCTGCAGTTCAAACCGAGAATCAGAATGGGGAAGAAAGGTTTAAATGACTTTAAACGTGGCATGGTTGTTGGTGCCAAACAGGCTGGTCTGATTATTTCAGAAACTGCTGATCTACTGGGATTTTCACACACAACCACCTCTAGGGTTTACAGAGAATGGTCCGAAAAAGAGAAAATATCAAGTGAGCGGCAGTTCTGTGGGCACCAATGCCTTGTTGATGTCAGAGATCAGAGGAGAATGGCCAGACAGGTTCGAGCTGATAGAAAGGCAACAGTAACTCCAATAACCACTCTTTACAACTAAGACATGCATGAACACATCCAAACTTGCGGAGGATGAGCTACAGCAGCAGAAGATCACACCGGGTGCCACTCCAGTCAGCTAAGGACAGGGATCTGAAGCTATATTTCACACAGGCTCACCAAAATTGGGCAATAGAAAATTGGAAAAACATTGCATGGTCTGATGAGTCTCGATTTCTACTACTGCAGCATTCATATCTAATATTCAGAATTTGGCATCAACATCATGAAAGCATAGATCCTGCTTTGTATTAATGGTTCAGGCTGGTGGGGGTGTGGGGGATATTTTCTTGGCACATTTTGAGCTCATTAGTACCAGTTGAGCATCATGCCAATATTTCCAGTACCTTGTTGAATCACAAGTATGCCACAAAGGATTAAGGCAGTTCTGAAGGCAAAAGTGGGTCCAACCCAGTACTAGTAAAGATTACCTAATAAAGTGGGTGAGTTTATTTCTTATAAAAACTCATTATTTCACTTCAGAAGGTATTTATTTAACCCATAATGGGACTGATGGATTGACTCAGTTCACTATTCCCTAACTATTTCTTTAACACAAACAATTCATACTTGCAGCCCCCTTTTGAAAAAAACTCTGCATACAATTTTATTTCATAATTAACAAATGTCTTTATTTTATATAACTCTCAGTATGTACATTTTTACAGCACTATTTACAGGTTTATAAACCAATACAGTATAAAACACAACTTTTTTACAATAGAAACTTTAACTTATTGAAGAAAATTCAACCATTTGAGTAGCTTGTGCGTGTTGTGCTTTCTGTCAGAAGGCCAGCTTCACTCTCACAAACACAAACAGCACAACCCAACATTCCTGTTCAAAACCAAATGTGTCATGAATAAAAAAGCAAACAAAATTCTGATCTCATCTATACATTAGTGCCAGTACATTTTGCAGGGTGTGTTCACATTACATCACAGAAACCAACTGAAACTACAGCAACACTAGATTGAAAACACAGGGAGAAAATGGCACTGCTAGAAAACTCGTCTAGATTTACAAACACGAACATCAATTCTGTTTAAGGTGCAAGATCAGGGTTAGTTTTACCATAACTCTTGTGATCTTTGGCTCAAATCGGTACAGTAGAACAAAGGTCTCTATCAAACACAACATCTAGCCTAGTGTTCACCCGTGTTAATCACAAATCCAGTAAGAACGATGGAAAACACCACCAGTTTTTAAGGTTAGCTCTGAATCACATTGGTAAATATAATGGATTTCCAGGAAAACAATGAACAGGTACAAAGAGTCAAATAAAAAGAGCTGATGGGGTACAGAACTGTAAATACTCTTCAAAAAAACAAAAAGAGAGAGAAGGTTCTTCAAAAACACCTTTTCTCTGGTCACGTCACTCTCACAAACACAAACACGTCACTCAGCAACATGCACGCCAGCACCAAAATACTTCAGTTTGTAGAAAATTCTTCGTATAAAATCAGTTCTTAGAGCCAGTATCCAGCACCGGCTTTAAAGTCTTTAGCGTCCAAACAGACCAGTGTCCATAAAGCCTTCTTCTATGAAGCTTGGTGGAGAACCAGGCAGATGAATACAGAGAGTAATGTGACAAAACTGGATATTGGAGCCACACTAACACCCGAACTGCCAACACTCCTCTGCACCACCGGGATCATGGCAATAGGGTCGTCTAAAAGCACAAGAGAAAAATTTAGGATTCGTTTTTGTGAATTTGTAACACTTTGGATCATAAACTCCTCATCTTTTCTGGAGGAAGTTGGACAGAAAGAAGTGCTCACCTGCTGGAAGTCTGTTGGATGGGTTGTGGACTCCTCCAGCTGCCATCTTTCCCTCTATTTCTTCAACTTTTTCCACCATCTTCTTCTTGTTCTTGGAACCTGAAACATTAAATGACAGAGTTGTATAATTAGTGGAGTTTTGGTTGTTGCTGTGATCTTGTAAAGGTGGCAGACATGTCTTCCTATGAATGTGTAAAGCTGATCAGACTTACCGTGAGGTCCAACAACATCCACCTTCAGTCTCAAACACTCCTGGCCATGATGGTGGAGAGGCTTGGCTGTGGACAAAATAGAGTAAACAATCAAAATTGGAATCTGAAAGTTGGAAATCTGAACAATGACATCATTTAAATTGAATTTTCATTTATTTTAGTAAAACATTTTGTTATTAAATGACTAAAATTACATACAATAATCTCAACTTTATGAGTAATATCTAATTTTATAGCTTTTTATGTGATTTTTTTGGCATTTTGTTCTTCTGACTTGATTGATTGCACCACATGCATGTCAATTTATATTTTTAATAAGCAGTTAAGCTGTTTTGCTAAACAAATATTGAACAAGGTTTTGAGGACTCATACTAGGGTTGGGTAATGCAGACCAATTTGGCATCGTAAGATGTCTAATGTGAAACATCACGATGGACAATGCCATCATCGTTGTAGGCGGCGGTGAATTAATTATCTATAAATAATGAATTAATTTATTACAACTTAATTATTTGGAGCCAACAGTTTCAACAACCTGACCCACATGGTCTTTGTTAAATAAATAAAGATTAGTTACACAAAAATTACCACCTGTCAATCATTTTTCCGCGGGACTCTGGCATGAATAGGCAAAGTGATCTGTGTCTTTATAATGGTGTCAACAAACTTAGTTGGTAAAAAAGATGCACAACCAACAGTATCTGAGGTTTTTGCTAAAATTACTAAGTATAAGCGTGACAGATTGAAGCAGTATTCTGAGGCTGTGACACATTATCTGATAAATTCAACAGACCAAAGAGTCGTTAGATAGAGACAGGATTAATTAAATATCACGTTTAACAACTATAGTGAGACACGATACAACGGTGCATCCTTGATAAACTCTCTCTAGGGTGACTGCTAGAGCTCAGAGTCAGACGCATGGGTAGCCTACACTGCAGTGTGTGTGTGGTCACGTGATGTGTATTTTCAGTGGTATAGTGTGGAAGGAGGGCTTTTCAGAAATGCTAGATGAAACGGCAGTGTGGACGTGGATATTTTTTGCTCTAAAATGCCATTTTAAAACTAAGATGTATTAGTGTAAATGAGGTCTAAGTGTCTATTTTTCGTGAGCGGGTTGCTGCTGCGACGGGTTGCTGCTGCGATGCATCGTGATGTCTATCAGTCATTGTCTTTCAACCCAACCCTAACTCATACTACATAACAAAAGTATTTAGGAGTTTTTACTACAATATTTGCTGTTTTATGCATTGCGTTTAATAAACATGGTCATTTATTAAATATATTTTAATTATACTTCTATTATCATTTATTATAATGTTGTGCATATGTTAAATAAAAACTTTAGTTTTTATAACTTTTATTTAATGTTTGCAATGCAAATCCTATTAGATCAATTTATTTGGTAAACAAAACAAGTCTCTAATATAACATATCAACCATAAATCTACTAAAAGACAGAAACAATTACTTTACAAACTGTATTGTGAGTAAATCATCTGAACGCTTTCTTATTAGTCATATTACTGAGATTAATTTAAAAACTGAATAAATGTACATTTACACACAACTAAATAAATCGACTCGATGGGCTAAAAATCTGTGAATATCTGAAATGTTTTAAAAATTTTACTGATCACTAATTGTGGTAAACAAGGCAAATTATGGACACTTACAGATATAGTAGTAACTCTCGCCCTGGCGGAACTCCTTTCCCAGAGTGAATGGTGTAAAGCGCTGGAACTTCTCGGAGAACTTCTCGGGTGCGTGAGGAGCGAAGGGTCGTGAACACTCCCAGCGCAGCTGATCAAACGAATGTGGCTTGCAGTTCTCATAGTCCTCCAGCTCCACCATGTACAGCACATATCGTTCTGCCTCCTGGGAAGCGATCTCGCCATGCGCATAGTGAGGGCAGATGATGTCCAGATAGTCATTAATGCGTACATCGACGGTATAATCGTCCCAGAGGAAACTGTAGGAAGAGAAAAAAACAAAACAAAACATAACTGTCAGTGATGTAGTGAAACAAAGACACTCCTAAGGAATAACATGAGTCAAAAACAGACACTTGACGTCTACAAACAAACAGAAGAAACGCGCAGGCGACACAGAAACAGCCAGAGGGAGCGTTCAAGGCTCCACCCTGATGCACGTGTGTCAGGGAAACACCCTGGTAAAGCCCTCTTTTCTTCTGCTGTCACAGAGTGAGATTTTATTTTCCCTTTGTACTAAATAGAAAAATAACATTTGAACAGTTTTTTTAGCTTGTTTTGTGTACTCAATGTTTTTGTTTACTTATTTCACAGTGGTTTAGAATCTTTCACTTTTTTATATTTTTTAAATGTACAAAGCCTTCAAATATGATTGGAAGGTAGGCATGGGCTGGTGTAAGATCCTGATGGCATGATAACCTTGGAAAAAAATATCAGTTTCATGGTTTGATGGTATTGTGATTACTGCTCTAAAATATATATTTATTTTTAAATGTCTTGGTAAAAAAACAAAAAAAAATTTCCACTTTGAACACATAATATTTTATTTTGAGAAACATTTTAAATATTTTGAAGCAGTAAACATGTCAGGCTTAATAACTCAAATGAATCATTGACTTCTGCTGTATTCATTAGTTTCAAAAATAAAATTTCATAACAATTTAAAACAACATTTTTGTTTATCTTTTCTGCTGGAGATACTGCTGTCCTAAAAAAAAGTAAATTAAAAAATCTTACAGATACTCTAGGAACGGTATAGCAGAAAGTTTTGGCGGTTTTAAAACCAATTTTTACCGTTTTCGTGACCATACAGGCTTTTTCATTTGTATTTTACGTGATAAAATACTAAAGACTAAACTATAACATAATTAAGAAAATAATGCATGACTAAGACAGGTCCGAATAAAAACATTTTAAATCTATGTTTATTTATTTTGATTGTTATATTACCATTGGTGTTGAGTGGAATTAGTTACAAAGTAACCATGCTGTAAAAAGCGATTAGTTGACAAGTAAACTTGTTGTTTTATAATTATTAAGTAAACAAACTATGCACTGTAAAAAGTTATTTGATCAATTGGTCCTGACGGCATATGCTTTTAGGTCATTGTAACTTATTAAGCTAAGTTAATCATGTTCCAACTTAATTTTATAAGTTACGCGAGCTGTCAGTTTAACATAATATCAGTTCAATGGACTCATAAGGTTAATTTGATTAATCTTTTAAGGCAACTAGGATTTTTTAATGTGCATAATTATAAAAAATAAGTAAAGTCTATGGGTTTACTGACACTGGCAACTTGTTGCTTTTGAGGTAAAAAGTAAGTAACATTGAATTTTACAGTGTAATTAAATTACTTTTCTTCTATAAAAGTAAAGTTCATTTTAGGCCATTTAATTTTTGCTATCTTTGTGCAGAATTTTTATTTTCAAATCTGTGGATTTATGCGGAAGGATTCTGTGAGTATCGTAACTAAAACCTTAATATCTAAAATAAAAATATATTTTTATTCAATGTTTAAAATGTAAATCCAATTAGATCCACTTTATTTGGTAAACAAAGCAAGTCCTTCATAGCATATCGACAAACTGTATTGTAAATAAATCATATGAATAATTTCATATTAGTCAATAATGTCACTGAC
The DNA here is from genome assembly GCF_052040795.2 of Danio rerio. NCBI lineage: Eukaryota > Metazoa > Chordata > Actinopteri > Cypriniformes > Danionidae > Danio > Danio rerio. Next base: position 25,876,236 of record NC_141036.1, on the reverse strand, counting down.
ATTTATTTAAAAAAATGAATAAATATAAATGTACACACAAGTAAACAAACGGAATTAATGATAAGCTAAAAATCTGCGAAGATCTGCATTTGCAGATTCCGTGTGGGCCTACTATATACTTGCCTTTAATTATATAGTGCTAATAAATTTAGCGTTATATATATCAATGCAGAAAAGCAGAATAATACATATTTTGCTGAATAAACTAAAACTCATTTTTCAAGACAATTGCATCTGCTTAAGATAAAACAAATAATTGAGAAATTAATACAAAAAAAAAAACATTTCAGAAATCATCAAAATCTTAAAAAAACAGCCATGTTATATGATCTTCTTGTTCTCTTGGTATTAGAGACGGAGCCGCTCTGACTGACTGACAGCCTCTTTGAATCGGCTCTTGGTGTTTTTACAGCCTCCTCTCCGTCTGTCTCTCCTTTTATTGACGTCTCATTTGCTTTTCTCATTTTCATCTGATCTGAAGCTTCCCTGCCGATGTTGCCAGATGTACAAATGACAAATTCACAAGCCTCACAGTGTGCTGCCTTTACTTTCAAGTTGTCCATGATTTATTTTAAATGTAGCCAATTTTTTCTCTCTCCAACAGACAGCAGAGCATACCTGAATGAATGTTTTCTTAATACTTCAAACTATGTTGTTTCGTGGTCAGTGGACTGTATCTGATTGGCTAAATAGCTTATTCTGTTACGATGCGCAATTAAAAAAAATATCCTCACATTAGCATAACATTCCCTCACACTGCCGACACAACACAAGGCGGTCTCTTTCCCCCCCCCAGAATGCCCTCTGCTTGATCACTTTCCCCCTTTTGGCACATGCATTTGTTATTGTTGCCATCGGGAGCCGTGGTTAAATGAAGGACAGACACAGAGGCTCCTGACCGGCCCCCCGTTGTCCATTACAGCCCCCTTCATCTCTGTCTTTCCCACTGAGCGGTAAGCATCGGTCAACCTGACTAAACAGCCCGGCGCTTTGTTCAGGCGGAGTAACCAAACACATCAGTGACTTCATTAGCGCTGCCTAATTTGGAGATTAGAGTCAGACTAGCTCCACTTCTGATCAGCAGTGTGATCTAGAGACAGTGTGTATGCACTGCTAAGCCAGATGACTTTACACTGGGTGGGTTTTCTGTGTTTGTTCAATATCTCAGTCAACAAATGAAAGCAAGTAGAATGGAAAATGTGTGACTCCAAACATTTTTTAGTCTTACAAGTTTTTTAAATCTGTTTTTAATAAAAATTTAGAATTAAAGCTTTTTGCAAAGCGGGGTTTAGTTAATATTTTCTATCGCCTTTATCATAATTAAAAAAAAAAAAAACATAAGTCACATTTTTTTGTTGAAGGCTGAAGATGCAGTCACACTGGATTTTTCTCCCCATAGACTTTCATTCAAACACATGCGAATGCATCAGACTGGAAATGCAAGCTAGTGCGACAAGTTTCGCAGTTCGCTGCATTGCCAAGTTCAAGCTTGGTAAACTCTGACCTGTGAAATCGCATCACTTGACTGCGTGAGACGAATCAAGCATCAAAACATGACCTCTCTGGACAGAAACTTAAAATATGCTTTTTGAAATATCTTATCATCTTGTTTAATCCTGCCCTTTTTTGCAGCACCGTACGACAGAATTTCGCATGCTCAAACTCTAGTGTGACCGCAGCTATATGTGTTTTTTTGCTGTGACTGAGGGGTTGATGGCCACGTCTCGCTTCCTGATGTCCCTTTGAAGCAGTGGACATGTAGCTGTGTGAAATCTCATGACAATGTGTTTGCAGGATCAAGACAACGCCACAAATTGGGTGTCATTAACTCGTCTCACACACTCACTCTAGCTTCAGAGGAGGGGTCAGTCTGACGCTTTTGCTCAATGAGGTGTTTGCAAAAATGCCAATGCTGCTATAAACTAATATAATAAGCAGATTAACCAGTAACTGATATGGTAGCAAGAGAGAATATACAGTGCTCAGCATAATTGAGTTCACCCCATTTTGAAAATGAATATTTTGATGCATTTGTCAGTGAATATAGGCAATGTATTTTAGTGCATTTAAACAAAACAGATTTATTAAACAGTTATATTTATTAAAATAATATTTTTGTGACCCAACATATTTAGAAATTGAAAGATAATACAATTAAGTTCAGGCAAAATATTGCAAATAATTTACAACCTACAATTGTTTTTTTTTTTTTTTAGTTTCTCCCGATTTTTCCTCTTTTTAGAATTTGTATTTAATATTTTTCTAGAACATATAAATATGGCTGTATTAATTTTTGGACCATTACCGTAAGTTATAAAACTGTATAGTTTTCTATTAAAAATATGAATTTAAAAGTTAGATTTGTGAGGGGTGCAATTATATATGCTGAACACAGTATTTAGTTACTGGCTATTATTAATATCAATAATTATTAAACTTATCAATAGATAAATAAAATGTGAAACAATTTTATATTGGCTAATACTATAATTACATAAAAAATAAATTAATGAATAAATGTTGATTTTTTTTATAATCAAAAAATTAATATTTCTCCTTGAAAGATATACATTCCATACAAGTTACAAGCGAATTGGGTAGGCTAAATTGTCCATAGTGTATCAGCTGTGGCAACCTCTAATAATAAAGAGACAAAGCCAAAAAGAAAATGAATGAATGAATGAAGTAGTTAAAAGCTAATATTAATAATGTTTCAATCAAATTTGTAACTTCTTCATGCATGTCTACTTTATTCTCAGAGTGGGAGTGAGTGCTGGGCCCCACACTGTGATTCCCATGTCAGTGTAATCTCTGTGAGCTGATCAAGGTCAGTGACCGATAGCTGAAACAATCACAGATCAGCTCTGTTGTTTTTCTCCTCTCAGTGATCGGTCACTTCAAACGATGCGCTGCCGCTAGTTCCCGTGTGACTGTTTGCTGTGTGACGGGCTGAGCGTGAGATTGACGCTGGTGTACGAGGGACGCAGATTCATGTAAACATCACACATCTAGAAGAGCGTCTGTACCTGTGGCCCCTGAGGGCCCCAGCGCCCGTCTGTCTGCCTGTCAGGAGGCACACTGGAGCCAGTGTGTGGGGCTGAAGGCTCTAGGTTTAAAGCTGCACTCAGTAGTTTGTTTACAGTTTAGTATGTTGACGACTGACTGACTTTTGTGAATCTGATCAGTATGGTGGCCTGTATCAGGTCTGTTTGTGTAGAAAAAAAGCAGGATGCGGTGCAAATGTACCCAGAATTTTTTATTTTTATTTTAATTTTACTGAAAAAAAAAAAGATCAATATTTTTTTTAATAAATCAAATACATTCACACAGGTCACACTAAATTGCTCAAAAGTGAAAGCAAAAATTCTTCAAAGTTCTATTTATTACAGTTGTAAAAATATGAATTATTTCGAAAATTGCTGATGACAATGAATGTTTCTTAAGTCGTAAAGCAGCATATTGAAATAATTTCTAAATATATTCTAAAATATCACCATTCAATCACAGGAATAAATAATGATAATAATTCCTTACATTTATATAGCACTTTTCTGGACACAGAACAACTACATATTTTTTGGGGAGAATCTCCTCCTATACCACCAGTGTGCAGCATCCACCTGGATGTCACGACGGCAGCCATATTGCGCCAGACTGCACACCACACACCAGCCGTTTGGTGGAGAGGAGACGAATGAGAGAAATGAGAATGAGAGAGTGATGAAACCAATTTTGATAATGGGATGATTAGGACGCAATGATGGACAGAGGCCAGTGGGCAAATTAGGTCAGGATACTTTTTTTTTGAAGGACATCCTGGGATTTTTAACGACCAAAGAGAGTCAGGACCTCGCACATCATCCGGGACATCCGCAAGACGGCGCTCACTGAGCAGTATAGAGTCCCCATCAATATACTGAGGCATTAGGAACCACACAGACTGCAGGTTGGGTGCCCCCTACTGGTAGCACCACTTCCTACAGCAACCGAGCTGCCTAGCCTGCTTAGCTTCAGTGGGCGACCATATGAGAGTTACAGAGAGCTAGCTGCCGGCAACTAGTATGAATTACACTCTTTAAAGTATTTAAATATAAATCATCCATTTAAATAGTAAGGAAATTTTAGAATTTTGCCAAATTTTACAGTATTTTTAAGTCATATACGCAGCCTCTGTAATCCCATGAGACTCAGAACTCAAAATCACAAAATCAACTTTATATGTTTAATTTGCTCTGGGACAAGTGCTGGTCCCCTTTCACCTAATATTTTGTCTGCTCTCCCCCTCTTTCGCTCTCAGTCAAATGCTTCAAACAGTCAGGCGGGTCAGTAATGTCAAAGTTCAGGGTCAGATTTTTCAGACACACCCATACTGAGTCAGCAGGACACAGAGAGAGAGAGGGAGTCAGTTCTGTGTGCTTCGGGACAGATGTACTCACTGCCAACTGCACTATATTCACTGTCAGCAGTCCACACACACACACACACACACACACACACACACACACACACACACACACACACACACACACACGCTCAGCTGAGGCTTCGGTTACTGAAAACCTTTAAGACCTGCTGCTTGTCATGACAAGTATTATGATCCTATTTTAGCGGCTTGTTCTCACACTATCAAGTAATGAAACCTGTCTGTTCAAGCGCGTGCACGTAGCTTTCGCACTATTTGTGTCTGTCTGGCTTTTTTCGTTCTTTATTACACGTATAATATACAGAGACGTCTCAGTCTTACGCCTTCGTCCCGTTAAAGTCTGACATGTTCAAGGTGCTAAGTCCCCGCTAAGTCCTTTTAACCTCACCAGTCACTGCTCTCTCACTTTCTTCTCATTCTCGTATTGTCCTTCTCTGTGATTACATGCCAGTAATTACCACAGCCGGAGCGGAGCGAGCCGGAATGCCAGCCAGATAATCCGCTCTTCCAAACCGGGGATTATCACACTGAGCACATGGATCACAACGCTGCTATTCACCAGCACCAGTCCAAACAGGCCGTTTGCAGGGGTTGAAGTGGGGGTGGGGGTTACAGATACATGTTTCAAGCTGGAGTCGGGGTAAGGCTGAATATATATTAGCTTTATTGAAATATGGTAAATGTGTGCAATGGGATATACATATCACAATATGCTTGAGACTAAAAAGTTGCATAGAAGAAGTTTTATTTAGAACAATTTTCACTTGAAATTAATTAATTGTGGACTGAAATATTCAGATAAACTCAGATATCTACATTTTAGTGACAAGAGACTGTAACACATGTATCTAGGTTATATTTTCAGTTGGTAAATGTATTTGCTTTAATTGTACCAATTTAAATTGCACTCTTACAATATTATCAAATCCCATTTTGCACATTTTCTTCATTTTTTTCCAGCCCTGAGTGGGGGTTATGCGGTTACATGGATATGCGTGCACTTCTGTGAGACTTTGTTTGAGTTTAGGGCAGACAACCAAATTTTTACACCATCCATCACTGTCATTTTGCTCCACCCTGATTTATATACATATTATATATCTTTTTTATCCCCCTTCCCCCTCTTCCTCCATCTTCTCCACCCTCATTCTTTCTCCTCTGTGTTTAAAATCACATTATAAACCTGGGCCTCTTCATTCAGCCTAATTTTTTAGAGAAACACTCTTTTCTTCCAGACTGACCTCTAACCCTTCGCCCTTCCCCCAAGCCAGATCTTCCTCACTCTGTCCCTTACAAATGCCTGATTTCCCCCTCCTCCTCTTCTCTTTCACTTTTAAACAGATGCTAATTGCCTGTTGATATGCTAGCTTGTTGTTTGGTAGCACGCTGTGAGCTTTATTCAAAGTCAGCACCTTTTTGGGTACCTGTGAAGTAAACTGAAAACAACATAATCACTAACAGAAAGGTAAGTATCCTGTAGGTGGCGACAGTGAGCTTCTAAAGACAAACACTTGACCCGAGGTAATAAAACAACACAAGGCAATGAGCTTCTTGTTCATTTGTTTACATTTGTGAGCTCATACAGGTCACACACTTTACTACGCCGAGAGTTACACAATGTAGCACACTGCAGACAGAAAAACAGGAAAGCTCCAACTCAACAAGGCAGTGGGAATCAAAACAGTAATCAAGGACTGAAAGAGACGGCTTCTGTGGGAAAAAAGTAGACGGAAAGAAGGAGCAGGGAGGGTTTGAGAACGTATAAAGAGAAATATTGAGGAAGTCTGGAGTAGAGATAAGCAGATGAGAGGAAGAGCTGAGAAAAAAGTTTAAAAACAGAAAAGGTTTCGTTTTTTAGCACTGATGGTTCTGTGAGGAATCCATGAAACCTGATTTTTTTTTTGTGTGATGGAAATGGGTTTTTAGATTATTAAACTATGTGGAAAAACACTATTTTATTTTCACTAAAATGTACTAAGGGCCACCAAAAACAAAGTTCTTGTATGGCATCGCTGTGAAAACCCTGTTTGGGTCTTCCTTATTTTTAAGAGTGAAGACACAAGATCATTAATAAACGGCTAAACTGACTAGATTATTTGCTTTCAATTATTAATCTGCATTACTTAACAATCTGAAACCCTAAAAATGGAACTCTAATCTGCAGGGAAAAAAACACCACAGCAGAAATGATGCGGAAAAAGCTGTGGTTTCGTAATCAATCAAACCTCTAGATTATAGAAGATTCTATAGTACTTTGTGGAATTATGGATTACATTTCCCATACACATCCACTTCTGTGAAAATCGGGATTATACAGCACTGGATTACACCGGAGTCTATGAATATAGACAGATTTTTTTTCTGTGTGAATGGGTCATCCGACTAGATTACACACATCTACGTATAATCTCTCTGTTTCACAGATTACAGACTTGAGTGTGTCGCCTGCTGTGTTTGCGTGCGTTTTTGAGCCAGAGACAAAAAAGGAGAGGAGGGGGTAAAGATGATAGATTTACACCCTGTCTGGATATGTATGCTGATCTGTCTCCTTTATTCCTTCTCAAGACAACAGCTCAGCACTAAATGCATTGATATATGCTAACAGATCAAACGAAGTGAGTCTGGAGAGGAAGGGATGGACAGAGAGGAAACTGGGCGGACAATGAGTGGACAGCTGAAAGGTCAAGTATAGCAACATGTTTGCTGGAAGGAATCCCAGTCTACTAAATATACCCCAATCGCACTGGCAGCCAGCAAAACTTTTGCTGGGAGAATGCATATGACAACATGTATGCAAAAATAAACTCATGATTTGGGGCAAAATGAATCCTTCGATGATGCTAACATAATGGGACTGTATATTTCCCCTTCAGTGCACTTCGCGTGCAAGCGTAGGCATGTGATGAGCACAAAAACAGACCTTCGAAAACAACATCCATATGTCAATCTGGACCTGAAAATCCAGTCTCCCGCAGGCACAGACTCACGCACAGACCCGTCAAACCAGAGTGCCGACTTGCCAAAGGCCACGCGCAGAAGATTAAATCATTACCGCTCACTCACACCTACTCACTTACAAAAACACAGCAGTGTGTGTTTGTGTTTGTTTGTATGTAAACGCTTCTTCACCACAGGCAGAATCAGACGATCACGCCAATTAATATTTAACACTTATCTGCCATTGATTAGTCGACCCTGACTAATCCAGTTACATACCAACTGATTCACAGAGTGAAACATCAGTTTTAACAGGCTGATTGAACAATCAGTGGCTTTGATGGAAAGAATAGCAAAAGAAGAAACCTATAAATCCCTTTAATGGAAACTGTTTCTTAGAAACACAAGATTAATAACAGAGGTTTATCTTGGAAAAAAGACACCACAATAACATAGATCCCACCACACCTGCCAGATTATGACCAGCTCAACAAGAGATTATTTTTACAATTCTGGTTTTGATGTGTGGGCGTTTGTTTCTAACGTTTTCAATGCTAATAGACTTGACACTGTGAGTGTCTTTGTGTGTGTGGAAGAATCAGAGCTTTAAAAGCGAGCTTTGCACAGATTTTTTAATGTGGAGGGCTTAGTGTTTGTTATTACAAATTTCCTTGTTGTGGTTATGCAACCTTTTCCATGGATGTGGACCACGTCGGGATTAGGGGCCGGACCAAACACCAGACTGCTGCCCATAATCCCCTCCACCTCTTTTTCCTCAATCCTCATCTCTAACTTAAATAACCAATCCTTCATCTTTTTTTACCCAAATCCATGAAGCTCCATCACTTTCTCCTCTGACTCATTTACATCGGGTCCTAAAAAAAGTTTGGTGTCTATTATGTGATTTCTTAAAACTATAAAACAGTTTTCTTCATGCACAGCTGCTGCTTCTCTTTCTGTCTGCTTACCAATAGTAAGCCAGGCCCTTGTGAGATCGTGTCTGGTTAAGGCTGGTACTCTCAAGTTGCGCAACATTGACACTGATAGATTACTCACTGAAAGCCAACTGAATCACAACAGACGGTGTGAATCACCTGTGACATCATGAAAAAACTTCCAATCGGGTCATGGCTCTGAGCACGGATTCAGTTCGGTTATCTCCAGTTCACTTTTATCACTACAAGTTTACAATTGTGTACGTGCGGAACAAGACAATGAAAATGAAAAGGGGAAAGATGTTATCAAAGATTCTGTTGTACGTTCTTAAAAATAAAGTTTCCAAAAAACTTTTAGTCAGTGATGGGATAGAAGAATAATCACTTTTGGTTGTCCAAAAAACTTTTCAATGTAAGATTCTTAAAAGAAGCATTTTATCTTAGCGTAAAGAACATAAAAAAACAACTAAATAAACTTTAGTTGAATTTAAAACTTCTACTGTTGTTAAATGTTCTTAGTGGAACCACAGTTTATTATTCCCAATAAAGATCTTTTATTTTTTAAGAATGTCCAATGACATCCACAAATGTCTTCTAAATCCCACTCTCCTAATACATTGCTCCAATTGCTGCCATTCATATTGATCTCAAATATGCCTGATAACCTGTCCTTCCTCACTACAAAGTGAGACAACAATCGCAATCATTTGATGAAGTACTCATCCAAATGCTTTAAGGTTTACACAACCCCTCATCAGTAAACAGTAACATCCACAACTTCACATTACACTACAACTAAGAAAACACTTCCAAAAGAAAACAAAGTGAATACTAACCTAATATTTTGACATACTGACAGTTTATTTATTCCTGCACTTATATTGACAAATAGGCTCCTATTTTAAAATATAAAACAACATCAACCAAAATTCATTATGATAAAAATAAAGAAATATATTAAGACCTGGCTTATTAATTGTTTTCCTTTATATCAACAGGTTGTAGTAAGGATGAGAAATATCAGCATGTCAATAAGTGCCCTCACAAATATAGTAAAACCAACATGTGTGTGTATATTTAGGCTGATCTGTCTGTCCATCTGTCTGGTTTCTTTCCATGTACTTCTCTGGCCAGCTGCTGTCTCCTATACAGTAATTATCATGTCATTCACTAGCATGCTAAAGGTTAGACTAGAGGCAGAGAGATAACGAAGAAGTAAGTGATAGCTAAACTAAAAACGTAAACAACTTGAACTTACACAACTTGCAAGCCTGGTCTAATGACTGGAAAATGTATACGTTAATGAAATTACGCATTCTCAATATAAACATGCTCTTATCTGCAGGATACTATACGCAAATAACGGAAAACTGCAAACATTTCACACACCAACAGATATCGCACTGTGAAAGTATTTTTGCAGTGCATACACACTTCATTCATAAACTGTTACACTACGTACTGTATATGATTTACACACGCACACAGCTTGCATTAAGTGTATTACTCATGCTGAGATTTCGCATAAAAACGTTAACCAGTTACATCACATAAAAGGCAAAACGAAGAACTAAATACAACATAAATGTTTTATAGGTGAAATAGTGGTAAAGTCTTACTTTGCATTGGTGCTGTTCCAGTAAACACTGTGTCGCTCGGCGGACGCGTACCAGGCGCTGACGCTCACCGCGACGCACAGCAGCCACAGAAAATCCATTGAGTCCCGGATAGAAATAAAGCTCTTCACAGGAATACACACGAATGCAAAATACTCTTTTGCAAGTTGAAAACGCAAATGCACTACTGTAGTGCACGAATCTCAGAAACACTAAATCGAATTGCTCAAGTAACAGGTTTTGTTTGGGTCTCTCAGAAACAGACGCGGTTAAATGCCTGGAGAAATGTGCGCTCATTCCTTTTTATCAATCAGCTACAAAGCCACGCCCCTTAAGCAGACGGCAACAGTAAAAAGACACGCCTCCACGCACAGGCTGGAGTGATTGAAGTCAACAGATAGGACAAATAAATCAGTGCCATTATTTTTATACTGTTACCTTCTCTATTGATATTTATTAATAATTCATTCATTCATTTATTCTTTTTCAGCTTAGTCCCTATATTAATCAGGACCTCCACAGCGGAATGAACTATCAATGAAACATATTTCTAAAGCACACTGTAAAAAATGCAGGGTTCCACACAATTCCTTCAAGTTATCCCAAAACAAATCGATTAAGTTAAACTAACACTTTTAACAAATTCATGTGGGTTGAACTTAAAAAAATGTAAGTTGTCCCAATGAAATCTCAAAAATTATGTTGTTTAAACTTATTATAAATTAGTTTGAACGAGCAAAAAAAAAAAAAAGAAAAAAAAGAGTGCATTTATTATTCTTAGGTTGTGTTAATTATATAATTTATTAATGTTTAATTACAAATGAACTGTATCTGTCAACATCATTGCACCATAACCTAACATGAATATTCTTAGTAAGTTTAACAAATGTGTATGTATTGTAAAGTCGTATCTGTTTTATACTGTTATTAACATTTTAAATCACTGTTAGGTGCTTAGAGGTAATCATTTTACAGCTTCAACTTATTTTCTAATTGTCATTTATTATGTTTTTATATTATGATTGATATGATCTTCTATAAGTACAAATAAACAATGCTTTTGTAATGTAATTGGTAGCAAACAATTTATAGGGCTAAATTTAAACAATCAAATAAAGTTCGGCAATTAAGCATTACTAAATTTAATTTGTTTGTTTAAATTCAGCCCATGTAAATTGTTTGCAACCACTTACCATAAAAAATGTAGTAAATCCAATGAATCATTTTTTTTTATCAGTAAACATTTAACAGCTTACATTTAATAAGTATTAAGTAGATTCATAAAGCATTTATAAAACATTAAAATAACTGTAAAATTGTATTATTTGAAACAAATTATTAAAATGTAAAACAGTTTTTACAATTTAACTAATTTGAATAATAATAAAAATTATTTTAGTAATAATTATTTAGATTTTTTAAAGCTTGTCCCAAATACAGTCCTGAACTTTCATTCATTCATTCATTCATTCATTCATTCATTCATTCATTCATTCATTTATACATTTATATATTTGTCATTTGGTTCAAATAAAACCTGTATATTTTATATAACATATAAGTATCCTGCTGCTTACTGACTTAAAACCAGTTCTGCATTAATCACTTTTGACAGCACGTTGAGTAATTTACCGTGGGCAGTCTTTTTCATTCAGTTATGAAATATTACATTTGGAAATTGGGCATTGTGTAGAATGACGAGCAGGCTTTTCCTGGGTATCAATCAAAATCTGTAATCCCTTAAATCCCCTTTTACAACTGATAACAGCATTATGACATCAGCTCTAGTCTCATCAGGGCTTTTCCTCCTCATCCCATCTCCACAGCCGCTCTTTAACCCGGGCCCGGACCGTCATCCAAGGGTCGAGCAGAGAGCAATTACAATCACTTAAGTCCAACTGTTTTGACTGGAGGGTAGAAAGGTGAGCGAGTGTGTCTACCTGAGGACTAATTTCGGGCAGGGCAGGACAGGCTGGTGCATGTTGATGTTGTTGAAGTCTTGAGTTGGGAGTGATTAGTCAAAGCTGAGTGTGTCTGTGTACTGTAAGAGTGAGGGTGCTTTTCCGTCTACTTTGAGTGAAGTGCGTCACCTTCGCAGGTGAGCAGGGAAATTATAGATGTTTTTTTTTTCTGTCTGCTCTACTCTGTCTCAAACTGGGGATGAAAAACACACATCAAGTACTTGAGTAAAAGTACAAAGAAAATATCACTGAAGTCAAAGAATAAATTCCTTCATTTAGATTTTACATGAGTCAAAAAACAAATATTTGATGTACATAGGTATTAAAAGTAAAATACAGTGACTGAGAGAGCTCAAATGTTCTGCAAGTTAAGAAAAAACATGCATTTACAAAAACAATGACTGAAAAGTTAACTGAATTCCTCCATGCTGTCACAACACAAATCGATTGTGTGGAAGCCATGATTTTTATAGTGCAGAATTGTGCTGGGAAAGGTGTTCGGGGGACCCTAAAAAGTGACAAACCTGGCTGCTTCCTGTTTAGAATCAGCGGTGTTGTCGAAGACTTGAAAAGTGAGTGCTTTTTTATTTTTTTATTTTATTGTCCTGTTTTTTCATGGTAACTTGATATTTGGGTATTTTAGCCCTAATAGCCAACAATACCACTAATTCTTAAAAGGCAGCAGCCTGCTTCTGCATTTTTTAGGGTACGTCAAACACATTTCCGTTGTGGTCTGCACTATTTGCTGTGTTGATAAAACATTTTTCTCAATTAGTATGTGTTTGGTTTGTTTGTTTCTATGTGTTTGCTTTATACATTTATTTAGCAAGAACATGGTTTTTATTACTAAAACTCTTTTAAACATAAAATCTATGTAAATAACTCTTCTAAACCTATCAAAAAGGCTTAACATAGGCCAAAATGTGTAATAATTTTATAAACTGTGTTAATAAATGTTAACGTAAATAAAAAAAATCTTTGGAACGGTATAACAGAAAATTTTGGTGGTTTTAAAACCTAGACTTTTCCAAACCACGGTATACCTTGAAAATGGTTATTGTCCCATGCCTACTTTGCTAATACAGTAGCAGGCAGAATGCCTCAGCACAAAATTGGTGTTATTTTAGTATTCGGTTCAGTTTATAAATAAAACCTTGCCATTTAGATGATAACACACAAATATGCACGTCCACATGCAGGCACTTCATAGAAGGTTTAAACAGCTCGACTTCACAAAAAACTGACAGTTGTGACCTAAATATGTTTTTCATTTACAATAATAAATGTTGAAATAAGGCATTAGGACACTCAAGCTGAGAGAAGCTGGGCCATTTTTGACTCATTTTTCATTAAGTCTTGCTCTGACTGGATCTGAGTCGTTTAGACTCTTTCTGGTTGTATCATCTGAATTAATGAGTTGTTGACACAAAAGTAGATGAAATCAGATCTGTCTGTAGTAATAGTGTCATTTGTGAACCAATTAAATCAACAAGAGTCAACTTATTCACGAACCAGACAGCATATTGTTTCTCCAGTTCATAGACAGATCATTTCTCAAATGTTTTTGTTTTTTACTTTTATTTCAGTTATATATATATATATATATATATATATATATATATATATATATATATATATATATATATATATATATATATATATATATATATATATATATTCAGTTATATATAAATTTAACTGAAATAAAAGTAAAAAACAAAAACATTTGAGAAATGATCTGTCTATGAACTGGAGAAATAATATGCTGTCTGGTTCGTGAATAAGTAAACAATTTATACAATATATACAATTTTAAAATGTAGAGAAGTAAAGTAGAACAAACTTAGTTTTGTGATGTAGTGAAATAAAAATCATTCTCAAATAATACTTAGACATGCTTTATTTTATGATGCGCCTGTTACACACGTCCCATGTAGTTTCTATGTACTTACTTCATGGAAGTAATAATAAATTATTGGGTGTTAGGTGAAATTACTTGCTTGCAAAAGTAATATAATAAAATAAATATATTACAATTCTGAGTATTTTTTTAAGTAAAAGTCCCACTTTATATTAAGTGGCCTTAACTAATATGTATTTATATTTACCTTCCCTAACCTCAATTTTGTTTGTTTATAATGTTCATTAATACATTATAAACTATAGGGCTGTACTATTGAAAAAATCTGACATTGCGATATTTAGTTTTGCTGCAATATATATTGTGATATGAATACAATTTCGCCAGATACTTGATTAGCTCTATCTGTGAAAAAAGAAAAATCATTCATTTAGATCGGTTGTGTCGATTTTGTAAGGTGTGAATCATCTATATAAAAATAGAATTGCAAGAATAATTACAATAGCAAAGAAAAAGTCAAATAAACAGTTTATAGTTTTCCAGAGAGTCAAGCAGTCTATAGATACAGAAATGTAATAATGTAATATAAAAACATTGTGGAGTCGTCATTGTATTAATAAATCACTTTTTTTTTCTTCATTAAAGTTACAAATGTTTTATGTCATTGTGCTCGGAAGCTTTACACTCTCTTGAAATGTCTTCAAAACACATGAAAAGAGTCACTCTGTTATGGATATATGTTGCAATGACTTCACAAATCTCATGTAGTCTCAATTGTTGATGGACTATAATCCCAATTTAACATCGCAGATCATGCAATTGCGGCACACATTGCAATACAGGGAATTTTTAATTTTTGTAAAGCGGGGAGAACATGCAAACTCCACACAGAAATGCCAACTGATCCAGCTGAGGCTTGAACCAGCGACCTTCTTGCTGGTGATTGTGCTACCCACTGCACCACTGTGATGCGATGGTAAATAATTAATAACAGAATATTTATTTTTATGTTAACTAACACTTTAAAGACAGTACTGAAGTAAAAATATTGAGTTACTATCCAGCACTGGTCTGAACACTTAAATAAGGCTTATGCGCTGGATTGGCGTAGGAGGCAGAGCTGGGAGCAAATGTTCAGGAACAGATCTGCCCACAGCAGGCTTCCCTTGGCATCCACACTGAGCCCATCACAGTCTATGGCTGAAGCTGAAATTCCTCTCAGTCTCTTTTTTTTTTTTCTTCATTCTTGTTCACACTCTCATTTTTGTTCTCTCACTATCCCCCTACACAGTGGCCGGTGCTGTCTATAAAGTGTGGCTAGATCTGTGTGGGAGTGTTCAGCAATTGTTAGGCCATACTGTCCACTTGTGTGTAACCGTTTGTGAGTGTGAGAATAGGCAGTGGTCCAGTGTTCTGAATAATGGCTGAACAAAGGACACATTTGCATAATAGACTGCAGCTTTAAGCAGTCAAGGTGAAAACACATTTGTCCTATTTTCAATTGAATTTTTTGTTTCATTTATTGCCATTTTTGTTCCAATAGTGATGTTAGTGCTTTAATTTAAAATACTATCCCTGTGAAAACAAACAAGTACTGAGGATTTTATTTTACAAAAATACGATACTTTTATTAAAAAAAAGAAGTTTGCTGGTACAAGTCCTAGCCGGGCCTAATGGCATTTCTGTGTGGAGCTTGCATGTTCTCCTTATGCTCTAGTGGGTTTAATCCAGGTGCTCTGGCTGCGTAAAACATATGGTGGAATAGTTGGCGGTTTATTCGCTGTGGCAATCTCTAAAATAGAGACTAAGACTAAAACCTCATTCACCCTATAAGAGACTTGCAGTGGCAAAGCAACAAGCGACAGTTCATTACAACGGAGAGTGAGCGACTTCCGTTGACCTCCGTCTACACAGGGGACAGCGACCGTTGGCAACCAGGTGGGCGTGTTGAGTGATGAAACAAAGTTGAGTATCCTTCAACTTTATGTAAATAACAACATAGGCTCATTCTGACAATGTAGCCCTATATACATTTCTGAAAACCGTGAATTATGTAGCCAGAGGTAAGAATGACTGTATTTCATTTTTAAAAGGAACACTAGGGGTGGTATGATGCCGATCTTTTTCGCGCTCACCAGCTGACCGCTTACCTTCGTATGGACAGCTTTTCCACTGTAACCAGTTTGTCTCGTTAGCTCACCATGTACATCGGCGAACTTGAGACACAGAGAGGAGTTGACTACGACGATGGGATTCAAGTCTGGTGAAGAACGGTTCCAGAAAGCAGGTAAGACAAAAAAAGAATCCAAACATAAAATAAACAAGTAAATAACAAGGTGAGACTGTAGTAAAATCTGAAAACCTGGTAAAAATCAGACGAGCACTTTTCTTTTTCTGGATTACTTTTAAAAATTGTTGGTTGGGTTTAAGGAAGTGGGTGGGTGGGTCAATCAATAAAATTGGTTGGGTTTAGGGAAGGAGGAGGGTGAGTCAGTCGATCAGTCAGTCAAGAGCAGGAGGATTTACCCATGAACAAAAGGCGCGAATGGCACACGTGAGAGAACTTTGAGATCTCAAAAAGCGAAAACAAAAACTGCAAAAAAATTGTAGCTCCTGGGATGTGTTTCACGGTCTCCAGAAATGTGTATTAAGGTACCTTTTCAGAATGAGCCTGGTTTGGCAAATGAAGAGTGACTTTCATGAGTGACATCCAATAGGAGCACCAGTAGAGCTTACATGATCCTCTCTCAGCTAGCTCAGAGGCTGGTTGTTGAATGTGCTGTATGTACAGTACCTACACAGACCTGCATTTGCAGCAGGTCGCCACCAAGAGAGACAGGCAGCTACAAAATTGTTTTTTTCTTAGTGTGGTTTGTTGTTAAAACTATACACTGTTCACTTGTGTACAAGTGTGTTTCTGTGCTTGTTTATGTGGTTTATGAAGGCACAAATTTGTATAATGACATGGGTATGGTTTAGGTACAGTGCATCTGGAAAGTAATCATAGAGCTTTACTTATATTAATTTTTTTTTATGTTACAGCCTTATTCCAACATGGATTAAATTAAATTATTTACTTAAAATTCTACATACCACAGCCCATAATGACAATGTGAAAATGTTTTTGAAATTGTTGCAAGTTAATATAAAAAGCTGAAAAATCACATGTACATAAGTATTCACAGCCTTTGCAGTAAAGCTTTAAATTGAACTTCATTCTGTTTCCACTGATCATTCAGTAAGTTATAATAAAAAGACTTTTTTTAAATTTAAATTTAAATTTTTAAAAAACTATAATTTCAGTCCTTCTATATCAAAATGTCATTTTTATATAAATTTTACCAGCAGTTTTTTTACAATTTAAAGATTTTAAATTAATTTAAAATGTTATGTGAATTTTGTAGAATTGTTACTACATATTTTTTGCTATATGTATACTTGTGTGTGTGCGTGTGTGTGTGTGTGTGTGTGAGAGAGAGAGAGAGAGAGTGTGGTAACTTGAATGAACAGTCCTCTATCTTTCTGGCCAGTGGCAGAACAATGTCCACATCTGCATAACAAACTGCAGCTTTACAAAGTGATCAAGGTGTAAACGACTTCGTCATGCAGCCCGGAAGCTAAGCATCCACTACAACACAAATTCTCTAATGTCATGTTAAAGTGAGCATAAAACAGTGCTCCTCAATTGTTTCGACAACATTCAGCCAACCACACATCCATTTCAATGGCCCTTAGCGTCATTTAACTTTGCGCTAACCTTTTACAGGATATCCCAACAAAGCTTTCACAATGAAAAATGAGAAGAAGGATAATTTAACAACAGCGCATTATGAAGTGCTGTTTAGAGTTAATTTAGCGTTTAAGCTGTCAAGCCGCTAATGCTCATCCTCGAGGGTACAGCAGATCTTCAACGGCGCAACAAAGAAAATTATTCACTGCTTTGATTAGCTTCTAACTTCAGATGGGAATGATGAAAGATCTCATGAAAAATGTATTTATTTCTCATCGTGAAACAAGCCCATAGCTGTTACGCGTCTCTGAGGAACACTTACTTTGTTTGCTAGCTGCCTGACATGCAAAATTAGCCGTGCAGTTATGCAACAAAAGCAACGACAACAACAATAACATTGACAAACTTTGGTCAACCTTTATACAGCTCAAGCTGTGCTTCCCCTCGGGTGCTTGGAGAAACCATTTATATACTCAATGTTTTGGTTTCTAGGCCTCACCTGAGTGAATTATTACTGAGATATAATTACTTTTTAGCTAACAGCGTGTAAAACTGAAAAGGAAACTGTTAGATTGGGGCGAGTTAATGAATCTGTAGAAACAATTGGCTGGGTGTAATATGGAAAAGATTGGTTTATGTGGTTAAATTATAAAAGGTGACAGCCTAGATAAAGCTCTGAAGAGGCCGTTGAGGGTTTGGTTGGAAAGGGAGTGGATTTCTGTTTCGTTGCGCCAAGATACACCCTAAGGCTTCTGGAGAACACGCTATTGCGAAACACAGCGGTGGAAAGATGGGTTGAGTGAGAGAAAGAGAAAAAGCAAAATAGACCTCCTTTGAAAATTGCATAATATAAATGAACAAAAGTGACGGATGACCTGGAGAACAGAGTAGGTGTTCATGTAGGAGAAAATCAACAGTTAGAGGATTAAATATTCATAGTGCAAAAATAGAGAAGGGCTAAAAGCCTGTCATTCAAGCCATTTCATCAAGCAGTTCTACTCATGTTACTTAAAGTGAGAAACTTTTTACAGTCATCTCATGAAAAACTAAATAAAAGTCCATTTAAATTATGTAAATGGAGTATTGTTTAAAAGTTTGTCTGTAATATATATTTCTTTTACCCACCGAGACTCATAATATTTTACAAAAAAATAAAGCTGTAATACTGTAAAATATTATTAGAATTCAAAATAATTATGTTTTATTTTAATGTCTATTTTATTTTGTAATAAATTACTTATTCTGGCAATGAATGATAAATGATTTATTCTGGAATAAACTTTTGTTTTCCAAAAGTAATTGATATCTTCAGTGTCACATGATTTTCCAAGAATTATTTATATATAATGTGATTCTCCAAATAAATAAATAAATACATACATAGACACACATACTAACTCATTATTACATAGTCATTGTGCTAGTGTTTTAGTGCATAATTGTGGAATACTGTGTGGAAATTTATGAAACCAGTTAACGCAAAATGAACATTACCTCTTCATTTATGCATACTCAAGTGGTTCTAAACAGTTAGGAGCTTCATTCTTCTGTTAAACAGAAAACAAAATATTCTGAAGAATGTTGGGAAAAAGCTGCCATTGACATCAATAGTAGGAACAGTGGTGGAATGAGTTCTGAAAAATCATAAATCATCGTAAAAGTGCCATTACTTGCATAAAAATGTAGTGCAGTTAGAGTAAAAGTATCTGTTGTAAAAATTACTCCAAGTATGAGTAAAAATTAGACCTTTCAAAAGTACTCAAGAGTATTGAGTAGTGAGTATTTATGCTGTAAAAAAGACATTGGACATAGACCTCTAACTGATGTTTGGTTCTGACGTCAACTCCATTTCATTTCCAAATAAAATGTAACGTCCCCACGATGTTGAGGTATAAAAGTCAATCTGACGTCATGTTGACTTGTTGTGACTGCTGAATGTTTAAGACCATTTCGATCTTCATACTGTAAACATCTCTAGTCAATGCTTGTAAAGATTTTGGACATCTTCTTGGACACTTTTAATGCTTCCAAACAGTTTGCTGCAATTATAAAATCCTCATGTCTTGAGGTTGTTCATTATGAAGCAGTTTACCTTCTAAGTGTGAAAACTACTTTAATTGTAAATTACAATTCCTGAGAAAAACTACTTGATTACAAGAATTTTAGTATTTGTAATTTGTTACTTTACACCACTTAGTGGGAACAAAAAGTACTATGGAAGTCACTGGATGTTTTTCCCCCAACATTCTTAGAATATTTTCCTTTGTGTTCAACAGAATAAAGAAAGTCAGTCAGGATTGGAACAAGCAGAGGTTGAGTAAATGATGATAGAATTTTTGTTTCATTTTATTTCAGGTGAACTATCCCTAGAATATAGATACATGCATACTCAAATAATAAATACAAAAACATTGAAATGAACTGCATGAATTTGAAATCTTACTTTTTTTCTGAAGCTTTTGACTGAAAATGACTTTTTTTTGTCATTTTTTTAGTTAATGTTAATTAACCTATTTGTAAATATAGTTATTTACAATTAAATAAAATTAAATTAGTTTGAAGCGTCTTTGAAGTTCCAGTATATTTCCTCATGTTATCTTGAGATGTTTAATATTCACTAGATGTATAAGTATGCTTCTTATTCATGCACATGGACCCATGCAGTGAAAAAGGAAAACAGTTTTAAAATAAATCTGTCCAGTTGTATTGAACCCATAGCCTATTTCTCTGACCTGCATCTGAGGTCATCAATTAGAAGCACCACAATCTGACCTCACGCCACACAGACACACTTCTGTCGCCCTATATTTAACTCCCTGGTTGGTCACAGTCTCGTTTCGGCACACTCCGACAAGCTGTTCTGTTTCTGCCAGCACAATGGGATGATGCCTCATTAGCATACAGGTGGTCCTCACTGAGGGCCAGACTGTGGTTGAAGACACACTCCTCCACAATGGAGCTCCTGTTGCTCCACAGGGGGCAAATGAAGGACCAGGAGTGTGATCAAAAGCTGATGCCCGCACACACGCACACACTCCTGTTTTAACTCTTAAACACGGGCCAATTATTAACTCAGCTATTCTCTGAACAGACGCTCAGCCATTTTTCTGCCTCTTCCTAATCATTTCTCCCTGTTTCGTGTCCATGTGTTCTTTATTCGGTCCATGAAACCCTTTTTTAGTGTTTATTGTTTCATTCCTTTCATGATCTATTGATGTCTCCTGGGTTGTTTGAGTCGTTGATCATTTTCTATATTATTTTCAGCTATACATCACTTCTAACTATGCTTGAACTTTTCTCCTCTTCTTTAAAAAAAAAAAAAAGACTGTTCTTGATTTAAAAAGTCAAGAGATTGACTTTTAACCCTTACATTTAACCCTTGTCATTATGCGAGTATGTGTATGTGTAATCACTATGCATTAAAGTATTTGTTATTGTCATGTATTCACAATCGCTCTCTGCATGTCATGTTTTAAATAAACTTTCAACTTTTTTTGGTAATATAATTTTAAACATCCCATAGAGTTAAATAGTAGTTTACTCTAGGGTTAAAAGGCACCTATTCAAGATTTAAGATAAGGCTTTTGTGTCTCCAGAATGTGTCTGTAAAGTTTCAACGAAAAACACCCATTAGATTATTTATTATAGCTTTTTAAACATGCAGATTTTTTAACTCTGAGCACACTGTAGCTGTTTTTGTTGCCTGTGCCTTTAATGCTAGTTCTCCCCGCCCACCGTTTCAACATGCCTGTGCTCTGAATAGGGCTCAGGCGCAGTTTAGTTGGCTGCCCTGGCCTGGTTCACGGTTCATTTGGGCTTTGACGCGGTACGCTTGTAGTGTAAGTGCAAAGAGCGCCTGAGCCCAAAACTAAAGAAGCGGCATCACTTTTAGGGGACTGTTTGATATGGATTTATTAATCATTCTTAATTTTCAATAAACACAAACTGTCTTGTTAATTAAAGACGCAAACGCCTCGCTGCATGTCAGCTGCAGCTTCAGAAAAACCTCCCAATACCTGCAGCACGAGGACTTTTATGATAATTTATGTCTGTCAGAAGTGCTGGATCTGTTCGGCAAAGTGTTTGACTGTTTGTCACTGCATCCCAAACCACTAACAATAATACAAATAATAATTTTGTTACCACGGCTGGGGTGGAGTGACAGGAGACAACAGGAGGTAAGATCCAATATGCAGTTTATTCAATTGTCAGGCAAGCAGTGGTCATCAGGTGCAAACGGGTATATGAAGGCAGTCCAGAATCGTAGTCGATATAAACAGGCAGAAGGTCGAAAGGCAGGCGGCTAAACAGGATAACTGGGATACAAGGCTAGGGTCTAAACGCAGAGAAACAAGACAGGGAAATGCGTTGTAATGTTACACAGGGAAAACAAGACTCGGCCAACTGGTAGCGTGAGAGAGTGGCTTAAGAATAGAATCAAATCAGTCTGTGAACAAGGTTCAGCTGGTGCTTGCAATCAGGATATATGAGTGAGCAGGCGTGCGTGTTTGGGAGCAGTGCATGTATGAAAATGTAGTCCTGGGAAATGCGGAAATGTAGTTTAGAGTTCGTGTGAGAACCAGCGATCCTCTGAGAAGCGATCGCTGGTTGTGTGACAAATTTGTACAATAACTAAAGCAATCTCCACTGTGCTCGCACACACACTGCGGACACAAACAGCGTGCGCATTTAACTTTGCACTGTTTTTGCACTGCAAATGTGACAGGATACACGTAAATATGCACTGCTGTATGGATATCCGTTATGTTAACGTACAAAATAAACCTGATTTAAAGTCCACAAACCGGGATTGAAGAGTCTTCGTTTATAATTGTACTGACATGTGGATGTGGTGATAAAGACGGTAAAATTGCTCTAATTCATTACAAACATGCACTGTTTCAAACTTGTAAAACTCATTCATAATCACATCTGATGATGATTGATGATCTCAGAAAGCTGAACAGATATTTTATTCCCAGTTGTTTTGCGCACATCCTGTTTTGTTGATATGATTAAACGCAGGGCTTGACATTAACTTTTTTTTTAATCACCAGCCTCTGTGGCTAGTACATTACTAGACGCCATTTTCACTAGCCTCACTTTTGTTGTTGGGAAAATATATTTTATTTGCATAAATTTGACTTTGACATGCTTAATTTACTTGATTTAGATGTTGTGTTATGTCCACATGCCTCTTCATTAATTTCACTTTTTATGTTTTGTATATGAGCTTGTTCAATGAGCATAAGCAAATGAATTATGGTTTTATACTGTGTATTACAATTAGGTTTTATTTCACATGACTTTTCAGAGCTCAAAATTAAGGATTTACTAAATTTATTTCTGACCACACTTAGCCACAAATTTTAAATTCATCAAAACAAGCAAAATATTGCTGTATACTATACTTTTTATTTAACAAAACATTGTCATGTATCAACGTATGTATATTGTCATGTATCTAAAATATGCACAGCAATCTGTCCTGGCTAAAGGTCCCAGATCACCAGTTAACTACACAAAAATGGGAAATTAAAATCCTCCTTAAGCAAAGTTATTGTAAAAAATTATAAATAAACCTTATTACAAAAATAACTGTAAGCAAAAAAAAAAAGCAGGTGACAAACATACTGTGACAATGAACGATCATGCACACGCGGTTAATATTAGGCCTATTAATAATCTTATCAAATAATGGTTAAAGCGAAAGCAACCGTTGCTGCTTACAAAAAGACAAATCTGGAGCTCTTGAAAGCAGCAGGACTGCGGGTGCATGAGCAAAACTTTTGGTCTAGTCTATTTGAAAGAGAACCAATCACACCAGTTGTGTTCACCAGTCGCGCGCATCATATCAGCTGTTGGCACGAGTGATCATTCTCTCATTCGGTATTCACCATAGAGTTTAGGTATTCATCTGCTTTCTTTTGCTCACGTAAATGCAATAATTTTTGGCAGTCATGCTGCTTCTTAATTTTAAGATTGCATTTGCATGCATGTTTGGCCATCTTTATTGTCGAATCCTACTTTTAATAAAATTTTAATTTAAAAATACTTTTCAACCAGACAAAGTGGCTAGTGGGAGCGGCTGTCTAACCCGTCACCGCTGAAATCTACCCGCATTTGGTGGGTGTTAATGTAAAGCCCTGATTATACGCATTAATACAGTACGTAGACATGTTAATATGCTGCTGTCAATCGATTTAGTGAGAGGGGAAACCCATTTTACATCACATTATGGTGGGCCGAAAATGAGAGGGTTTTGCAACCTATTTTTAACATCAGGCAGTTCTAAAAAAGAGACTTATTGTCTTTATATCAACCCAATATGACTGGATACACTATAGCTACACACAGTTCTGCCCAAACAGCTTACAAAAGACAATTTTTTTCTTTAAATAGTTTTACCATTTTTGAATAAATTATTTTTCTTCAGCTTAGTCCATTTTTTATGAGGGGTTGCCACAGCAGAATTAACTTTGAATCCATTCATCAAATATCCAGGAACACTTAGCATTAGCTTAGCATAGGTCAATTGATCATAGATTATTAGCATCTCGCTCAAAAATTTCAAAAAGATTAATTAATTAAGATGAATAATTTTCCTATTTAAAGCTTGTTTCTTGAAAATTATCAAAACTCTCTATTCCTCCTTTTTTTTGACTGAGGCGTTGATGGTTTAATTAAATTCATGAGTTTGATTTATTAGGAACTAGGAACACCATCCAAACTGTGAAGTATGGGGGAGGCAGCATCATGTTGTGGGGCTGTTTTGCTGTTTTGGACTGGTCCACTTCACAGCATAGATGGAATCATAAAAAAAAGAACATTATAGAAATACTGAAGCAACATCTCAAGACATCAGCCAGAAAATTAAAACTTAAATGGGTCTTCCAAACAGACCATGACCCTAAAAATACTGCCAAATTAGTTAAAATGTGCTTTAAGGACAACAGAGGTAATTGTTTTGGAGTGGCCATCACAAAGCGCTGACCTCAATCATATAGAAAATTTGTGGGCAGAGTTGAAAAAGCTTGTGGAAGCAAACAAATCTGACTCAGTTACACCAATTCTGTCAGGAGGAATAGGCCAAAATTCTTTCAAACTATTGTGAGAAGCTTGTGGACCAAAATTATAGTTTAAAAAGCAAAGCTAAAAAAAATAACAAGGAAATGTATGTTTGACTGTCTAGATTGACTGTGCCTCTTATTATTCTGGCATTTAGCAAATGTAAATCATATAGGTAATCCTAACGGACCTAAAATAGTAAAAGTTTAGTATGATTTACTATCAGACATTTAAAAAAAAATTATTATGTTCCTTTTTTCAGAGTGTGTGTAAATTTCTGTTTTCAACTGCATCTAAAATGCACATACAAATTGGTTGATGGAAACATAGCCACTGACACTATTTTAAACTGTAAATATGAGTAATTTCATTTTTTAAGAGAAGGAACATGCAAGGCTTTAAACTTAACATGAAATATTTAACAGAAAATATAAAATATATTAGCTTTTCTAATTTACACAATAACAATAATATAATTTTAAAACACATGCACTTTGAAATCTGTTTTAAAAGATTTGCTATCAGGCGCTTAAAAAGGGAAAAAAAATGCATGAACATTTACATATTTATATGCATTCATGACTGTATTATGTCATCTTTGCTTGAAATTACAAAAAACGAATTACCGTTGGTGTGAGGCGTTTCTAATGCAGAATCTATGCGATGAGACTGTAAATTTGATGTTATTCCCTCTGGCTCCCGTCATCAGTCTCATACTTTTTGTTTCCTTTTTCTGAAAGTCTTGACACCATCGGGGCGTTTTTCTTTTATTATTGCAGCAAATAGAATTATTATTTTTAGTCATATCAAAGATGCATACACAACACAACCGTACCCATAAACCCAACCCTCAAAGGAAACAATCTGCATTTTCAAGTTTTTAAAATACATAATTCCACATCATGTTATTTATGAAAATTTTTTATACAGTTCATAAATCACAGAAAAGTCTTCACAAGGTCAAACGTTACTGTAGTATTGTATAGACTTTTGGTCCCCACAACTTGAAAAATTCAAGGACACACACGCACACACACATATATAAATCATGTCATGGGTTATGGGTCATAAAATTGCAATTTTTTAAAGTGCAAAATGATTTCTTTGGTTTTTCTATATTTCTGGCGTACTCGTCTATTTAAGCATGTTTCTCTTGCTCGCTCTCAGTTGCTTAAAGCCTTTCTAAATTTAGAGACGGTCAGAAGGCTTAGCGTTATGATTATGAATTTTCTTGTTTTTGTTATGCAAGCTCAAGCTTTATCATGAATGTGGACCATGTCAGGATTAAAGGCAGCAGATGAAAGATTGGTCTGTGTGCCAGACGGCTGCCACAGTTTCGCTTTATTCCTCTCTCTCTTTCTTTTTCTCAGCACCTCCTCCTCCTCCACACAAACATGCTCGCATACACAATCACACCAATAATTATCATTCATATCTCCCTGTTGTTTTAGTCTTGCTTCTTCAGGTGTTGTCTGTCGAGTCTCTTTCTATCATCGCTCTTTTCTTACTGAACAGTTATTTTGCTTCTTTTTTATTGGCTCTGTTTACACCTGTTACTAAGATGTGTTTTGGTCGACTGCATCACAAAAAGACGAGTGAGACACATTCCCATTTGCACCTTCTGATTTAAACTGTCTGCCTTCCCACTTTTGATTACTTTCCTGATTTCTTTGAGGAAGGGTCTGTGGGTGAGTGTTTATGTCACACAATTTACATATGAACACGAATGAAGAAAAGCAAGAACAATACAGGGAGCAGCAGCTTTTGCTTCTGCTGCAAAACTACACCAAACAAGTGTGGGTTTGTTGTGCAATAAAACTATTAATTAAATTAATTTCCTTAGGTTTAGTGCCTTATTTTTTAGCAGAATGAACTGCCAACTATTCCGGCATATGTTTTACGCAGCAAATGCCCTGTCTTTGGAATTTGGGGGAAACCGGAGGACCCGGAGGAAACCCACGCAAACACGGGGAGAACATGCAAGATCCACACAGAAATGCCAAGTGCGCCAGACCGGACTTGAACCAGCGACCTTCATCTCCTTACATTTAGTTCACCTTTGAACCGAACTTATGCATTGAGATTACGAAGTTGAAATCCCATCAGGTTAGTGCAATTCAACAACACGTCTGTAATGTGTAAGAATGAGGTCAGTAGGCGGAGAAGAGACTGTCTTTTGGAACTGTTTGAACTCATTCACCCACATGAGTGTTAACACTGATCAAAACTTCTGCAACTGGTCAGGGTGGATTTGACAATCTCTAAAAAAATCTTTTAGATAGCATTAACACCTGTATTTATTTGTTGCCCACTTGTAATCGGATAAACAAAAATACACAGGCTCATTGGGAATATGGTAGGTGCCCAGCGTTACATTTTTGATGACCGAAAAAATATGTGGTGGGGAACATTTAGGGCTCTATTTTAACAATCTAGGCACAAATTCAAAAGTGCATGGCGCAAAAGCATTGGATGTGTCTGAATATACTTTTGCTATTTTAAAGATGGAAAAATACGCTCAGCGCCTTGGTGCATGGTCTAACAGGGTTGAGCTTATTCTCTTAATGAGTTATGGGTGTGTTTTGAGCATAACATGCATTAAACCATTCAGAGTCTCATCTTTCATTCCCTTTAAAAGTCAGTTGCATCACGCCATGGCACATTTGCTATTTACATGGCGGACTTGTAAGTGGAAAAACTAAATGCTTCACTAGAGATAAAACATATGTTCTATTCATATGCCCCATTTAGTGACACATACGTCTCTGAAACCCGACAGGTGGACAAATATGGTTTCATTAAAACAAATATAAATATGCATATAATAAATAATACCACTGATATTAATAACATGATACAAATGCAAATTGTCCTGAATAAACTGAAAAAGCCTTTTGAGATGAGGCATGAAGGCAGTGGTATTATATTTATGTAAAAAAATCTTAAGACTTGTTGTGCTGGGTGTATGATTGGGCTCATAGTGCTTGAAATGATTGTTGTCAGGACAGTATGCTTTTTCAGGCATGACTGATTTGCTCGGAGCTCACCTCGAATGGTGTTAGACCAAGAAGGCGAAGTAAAGCAGACCGAGGTTTAAGACGTGCGAAGGTTAATTCCAGAAACCACACTGTAAATTAAAGTTGACTCAACTCAAAATTGAAAGGCAACTTGCTGCAGCGCATTTTCATTTGACTCAACATTCAACCCAAGTACTGCACTTGACTTGCTTGAGCTGAGTCAACTCAAAAAAAAGCTCTACAGCAAGTTGCCTTACATTTTTAAGTTGAGTCAACTTTGTTTTTACAGTGGAGGAAAAAAAACATTGAGGCACCCCTACCCCTTAACGTGAATGTGCAAATAAGCAAGAGTTATGGGGTAGATTTAGGATTGGGCCTCATCGCCAGTCTTTACATCTTCTCCAAAACAGGTCCAAACAACAAGAACTTGCACAAATTCAGTAGCCAATATGACAAACCAATGAATACATTTAAATAAGAAACACAGATTTTACACATGCTGACTGAAATTTTTCAAAATGAAATGAATAAGGAATAATAATCCCACACATAATAATAAAAAAAGTACAGAAGTTGTAACTGAGTTAACAAAGTTGAGAAACTGGGGGAGTAGAGAAACAGAAATCACTAGCTGTGCTGACATCATTGTTACTGGTAGAGAATCAATACTTGAGGAACACGCTATTCCATTCCAATGTGCTACTCCTGCATTGTTGTTCTGTGTAAACACGCTGTTGCAATCTTCTGTCTGGTGGTTTATAAAACATGTCTGACAGCTGCATCTCATATTTGAAGATACAAAGAGATGTTTTGTGTGTTGGGGCCTAAGGCTACATTTATTTGATATTACCATACAAAACATAAAACAACAATTCAGTGAAATATCATTCTAAATCCCCTTTTATTGAAATGTATTTTAAAATCAAATCTATTTTTATGACTTAAAGCTGAATTATTTTAGTAGGCAATTATTAAACAATAATTAAGAAACACTTTGACAGGACATCTTGTCTTAATGGGGGAAATTGTTATGCTGGGTATCTATATTAATATGGACAGATTAATGTGTTAGGAACAAATGAGGGCTGATTTATAGAGCGCTGGATTCAAAGACCCCCCAAAAATCAAAAGGAAAACAAAAAAAGATGCAGCAGCCTATTCTTTTCGTGGAAATTCTTTTACAGCAACAGGTTGTATTTGGGGGTATTTCCAACCAGATATAGACCAGAGCATCACTGAGCTACGTAATGGTCTGTAGTTTAGTCAGGGGATATGGGGTGGACCGAAACAATGGCCCAGAAGTGTACTATTGAATTTAGATCCAATTAGACTCGGGGCCACTTAATTGTTTAAATTCCTTCATCTTCCAGTAACTGCCTGCATAGTCTTGCCATGATAAACCAGTTATTGTCATGCACCTGGAGGAACCTGGGACCCACTGCACCAGTGTTAAAATATCTAATGGCAGTCAGGGTGCCATTGTATAGCCTGTAGAAGTCTGCGTATGGCTCTCTCATATCTGCGCAAGTGCTCAGGGAGAACCTGTTCTCATATGTGAAATATGTAGCGAGTCAGTGGCAAGCCTGCCAATTCTAATGTTTGATGGCAAATGCTATTCAAGCTCCTATAGGTGACTGGGTCTGTCTGTCACTTTCACCCTCATGAAGTCTGTTTCTGACTGTTTTTGCAGAGGCATTGAGAGTAGTGGTCTGCTAAAAGTCATTTTGCAGTGGTCACCCTGTTCTTCCTTGCACAAAGGAACTGATATTGGTCCTGCTGATGGGTTAAAGACCGTCTACAGCCCTGTCCAGCTCTCCTAGAATGTCTCCTGGAGTCTTCTCCATTCTCTTGAAACTGCTCTGGGAGACACAATAAACACTTTGTCAATGGAACGTATTAATATTCCATTCTGGGGGAACGTCGGTAGTCTCCAGAAATATCCTGAATTGACACTGAACTTAGCCAAATACAAAACAGCCAGACAATTAAAAATATGAGTGGATCCCACTTATTAGAACATTCTTGTTTGGAAGTTGTCTCATCTCCTGCATCTTTTATTATTTTCAATAACACCAAAGCTGCTAAAATGGATTGACAACCCCATCTGCTACTTTATTGACCAGATCAATTTACCAGGAGTTTAACTAACTTGATGCTATGCACTTAAAAAGTGCTCTGCTGATGTATTTGAGCACAGTGATTTGTAGCTCGAAAAATACCATGTATTTGTCGGTTTATCAGTATCCCTATTTAGAATCCCAAGTTCTCAACTCATAGACCTTTTCCAATTCCATCCCCACTCTCTCTCTCTCACACTTCACTTTCGGTCTATTTACTATTGTCTTATCTCAAAAAAGTAAAAAAAATAGTAATAGTAATAAAAAAATATATATAGCTTAAAAAGTAAAAGCGTATTATTACCAAGATTTTAGCATTTAACAAATGTTGTTTAATATTTTTGTGATACAAGAATTGTTGTTGCCCTGAATTCTTTAATGAATACAAAATCTGTAAGGACAGCATTTATTTGAAGCAGGAGTATTTTGGAGCATTTTAATTATCCTCACTTCAGGCTTGTAAAAAAACAAGGGCTTGTAGCACAAAAAGTTTTACAAATTTAAGACATTTGGCACAATTAAACTAAGCTATCATGACTGTGACGATTCAAGTAAAAAAAAAAAAAAAAAAAGCCAGTTCTGTGTAGGAGCTAGATCAGTCTCAAAAATAATACATTTGCAAAATATAATTCATACATCCACCACACAATTCACATTAAAAAAATCCAATTCATTAATTCAAAATGTGATTCATAAATACAAAAATCCAATTGGTAAATTCAAAACGCAATTCATAAATACACCAATCCAGTTTGTTAATTCAAAACACGATTTGTAAACATACAAATTCAATTTGGATATTCAAAACATGATTCACAAATGCACAAATCTGATTTGTAAATTCAAAACGTGATCAATAAATACACAAATCCAATTCGTAAATTCAAAATGCAACTCATAAATACACAAATCTAATTCGTAAATTTAAAACACAAATTAAATTTTTAAATTCAAATTTTGTAAATTCAAATTTTAATTAATTTAATTTTTGAATTCAATTTGTAAATTCAAATTTTAAATTTACAAATTCAATTTGTAAATTCAAAACATGATTCGTAAATACACAAATCCAATTCATATATTCTAAACACGATTCATAAATACACAAATTTAATTTGTAAAGACAAAACTCGATTCACAAATACACAGATTCAATTAGTCAATTCAAATCGCGATAGATAAATACACAAATCAAATTATTAAATTCAAAACATGACTCATAAATACACAAATCCAATTCATTTGGTGAAAAAAATATATATATGATTTTTACTTTTGAATTCACAAATTGTGTAGTTGAGTTTATGATTTGTGTTTTGAATTTACAAATTGGATTTTGTAAATGTGAATTGTGCAGTGCATGTCTGAATTTTGTTTTGTAAATGTTATAATTTAGAGACTGATCTGGCTCCATAGTTGTGAGCATTTTATATATCTGCATAGATTTTTTTCTATTTGATTTGTAAACTGAAAGCCTGTTAACAATAGTATTCTATGTTCAAACAAATACAATCAAACTGCACAATTGTTTTATTGCGTCCTTTCTAAAAAATGTTTACACTTTTGTAATGTGCTTTAACATTTCAAAGCTTCAGTCTGCTAAACAAGTTGGCGAATAGAAAAGTCAGATGGCCAGACACACAATGCTCCAAGAACTTGCAGTCTTCTGTCCTCGGGTCTCTTTGTCTTCAGAATTCTATTCATCAGCAATGAAACACACATTCAAGTATCCCAGATGGGCTGATTTTATTGTGGAGGCGAGACACAACGGGTGACAATTTACACACACTCATGATCACACAACACTGTATGTGTATATTTAGCTTTCTGTGATGTTCGAACACAAGAACAGAAGATATAACAGGAACAAAAAGCCAGACAGAGGGATGCTGGATCATCCTCTGAACATCACCATGACTAAGACAAACACAAGCGAATTCACACTGACACACTTTTTTTAACCATGAATGTTTGTGATTATGTATATGGAGTAAAATAGAAGCAGCATTGTCCTACGGTTTAGATGCCAGATTTCTATAAAGCACATGCTGAACAGTCAGAAATGATTGTTTTCTTTGGTTTATTATTTTAGACAGATGCTTCCTCAGCTTTGTTTATTTAGGTATTACAAACCTGCCTCAAAATTTACATTTTTGACGATTAAAAAATGATTAAGATACATTTCATGTAAATATGAGATCAAAATTTGAAAGTAATTGATTTCTCAGAAATAATGTAATCTTTATTACACAAAGTTTGACAGAATTTTAGTTGTGGCTGTCCTTTGCTAGTAGTGAGCACTGATTTAAAAAAAAAAAAAATTACCAAGGCACTTCAACAAAACCCCTGATTTTTGTGGAAAACAAAGTGAACACAATCAGACATAAACAATGATTGGTTTCTTGATTTCTGAAAGTCACAGCAATGAAAATTGACTATGAAGTGTCCAGAACAACGCTTTGAATGACTTCAGTACATCTGAACATTTCATGTCCTGCATGAAAATTACTGGCTAATAAAGGTTGGTCTATCATCGTGATTCCTTCAGCTGATAAGAGGTTTGGTCATTATCAGATAAATTATTTTAAATTATCTAGAGCAGGGGGTCATCAACCCTGTTCCTGGAGAGCTACCTTACTGCAGATTTCAGTTGCAACCCTGGTCAAACACATCTGTCTGTAATTAACAAGTGCTGCTTTAAGCTGTGATCACAGTGCACTTTTCTCCTCATAGACTTCCATTCATATGCACGCAAATGCATCAGACCGGAAACGTAAGGTTGTGCGGCAAGTTTTGCAGTTTGCTGTTTGGAAAGTTAAAGCTTGGTGAACTCTTGGTGACCTGCGAAAAGGCATCACATGTTTGCGTAAGACCAATTGAGGATCAAAACATGACCTCTCTGGACAGAAATTTAAAACATGAACCAATCGCTTGTGTTTTTTATTGTCTAATCATCTTGTTTAATCCCACCCCTTTTCGCAGCACCGTACAACTTTGACAGTGTGACAGCGGCATCAGGCACTAATTAATTAGTTCAGGTGTGTTTAATCAGGGTTGGAGCTGAATTCTGCTGGAAGGTAGCTCTTCATGAACAGGGTTGGTGGCCCCTGATCTAGACAGTGTATTATTGAGCTATTTTAAATTTGACTCAAGCATTGTGCATGCAAGCTAGTTGATGTTGCAATTCACTGCTCTTGCAGTTTGTACAGCACATCAAAAAACACCCTTTCTTGGTGAAAGCCTTCGAAATCAATGGTTTTCATAGTGCATTGCTTTCCACATCCAGTTGGAGAACAGACTTCAGACTGTGTAGTGCAGGGGCAGAGGCAAGCCTTGTTTCTCCTGAGAGGATTATTATTATTATCGACAACAGCCTCTGGTGGATTTACGTGAGAACAGCAGGTGCAAATGGCACCCGCGGGAGAAATTTAAGATCTGAAAAAGAGCACACAGTGGCTTCTGGTGGATTTGCAAAAACAAAAACTAGTAGAAAAAAAAGTAGCTCCAAGGACGTATTTTGTGTTCTCCAGAAATGTATATAGGGGTACGTAATCAGAATGAATCTGTGCTGGGAATGATACTGTTCAGGGGTGCCTAATCCTATTCCTGGAGATCTATCTTGCTGCAGAGTTGAGCTGCAACCTTGATCAAACACACTTCTCTTTAATTATCAAGTGCTCCTTTAGAACCTACTCGGTTGGTTTAGTTGTATTTGATTAGGGTAGGGCTGAGTCTGCAGGAAGGTAGATCTCCTGGAACAGGATTGGGCAACCTTGGTGTAGTGAATATGGCTGAAAGGAGAGTGAAATCAGTGCACTGAACACTGCAGAGTAGCATATCCTTTTATCCAGGTCATATTTATGGTCATTTTACTTTTTGACTAAACACCATTTGCTGCCAATTCCTCACCTGAGAATTATAAGGTTCTATCTGACTTTTTTTTTTTTTTTGTCAAAATTGAGTTATTGACATATCCTCATTAAATGACAACTTATTTACATTATGGGATGTTTTTTAAGTTGTTTACATTAAGACTTTTTATTTTTAAAAAAATAAATGCTACACACATCCTGTTTGATACGGAATGCAAA
Source organism: Danio rerio (assembly GCF_052040795.2). NCBI lineage: Eukaryota > Metazoa > Chordata > Actinopteri > Cypriniformes > Danionidae > Danio > Danio rerio. The sequence continues at coordinate 25,842,480 of NC_141036.1, read as the reverse complement.
AACTTTGAAGCTCAATATCTAAAAATCATTCAGAATGCAGATAGAACCTTATAATTCCAAGGTGATCAATTTTATTTGATACCAATATTTCTGTGCATTATGTCTCACATTTTTAGAAGCAAAGACTAATTTTGTGTGAATGATCAATAACACCAGTTACTATAGGAAAAAGCTGAAAGCATTCTCTTATTTTAATCGGTGTTTTAAAATTTTATTCAAGTTTTACTTATGCTGTGCTTTAGGATCTATGTAACTCATTAAACATTTGCTGATATCATAAACATGCCTTTCTACTTCTGTTAGGATAACATCAAAGCAGTGACCTCAAATTTGACAAAATTGTAGGTTGTTTTTTTAATGTTAAAGAGCCCATATTATGGGTTTTTGAAAATTCCCCTCCATGTAGTGTGTAACACAGCTCTAAGTGAAGTGAAGTATTCAGCTAAGGCTTAAATCTGTAAGAATACAGTGTTTAAAACGGTTGATTCATCTATAAAAGAGTCGACTCATAGTGCTTCAAACGAGTCGCCTTGATACCAATTCATTAGGTGTTTCGCCATGACGTACAAACGAAACAAAGTTTTTCACGTGCACGCGCAAACCCGGGAGATTTCAAACCTGAGGCCCCGCCCTCTGACGCAGAAACCCAGACACACACACAAACACACACAAACACACGCACACACACACACACACACACACACACACACACACACACACACACACAAACACACGCACACATTTGTTACTTTTAACCAAGTGTACTGTATCAGGTTAACTGGCTATATTCTCTTATCGCGTGCAAAGTCACGTTAAAAACGCGACGCGTGCTGCTTTGTTTATAGAGCTCCGAGGTAGAGTTGTGCATTCCCGCGGCTGTCCCCGCGCCAGATTTCTGCGGCGCGGGAATAAATTTCCGAATAAATCGCGGGAGCGGTCGGTAACGGGTTTAATTTGGGACGGGAGCGGGCTGTCTAGCAATATCACGGATATTGCTATGCGAATGAGAAAGAGAGAGTGTGCTTGTGTGTGTTAGTGCGCACGCGCGCGTATGAGAGAGAGAGAGAGAGAGAGCGAGCGAGAGAGAGCGAGCTTTGTGTGCTTGGTGCTGTGTGTGTTTATACAGACATCTTGGCTGTCTGGACTGTATAGCTGGGTGACTTTTGGTTGTGTTCTCCTCCGCTCTAGCGAGATCGAGCGCGGCGGGCAGAAAACGGAGCGGGTTCTCAGGCTAAAACCTGGCGGGTGCGGGCGGAAGCGGGATCGTTGTCGTCCGGAGGTGTGTGTGTGTTTTTGTGTGTGTGTGGCAGCTAAAATCCGAGCGTGTATGAACTGTGATTACTTTTTAAATTGCTGATTAGCTGTTGGCCATTTCACTCTCTGACTGAAGGCAGTCGACCAATCGCAACAGACTGTCATTGGTCCAATCAGCGCAGATTAGCTTCGCACTAAGGAGGGGTTTGGGAACAAATGAATCACTGGACGATTCATACGGCAGTCGCTGGAATAATTAGGTAAAAATAAATGCAGATTGTAAGACCATGAAAGTGTTTTTTGACCTTGCATGCATATGAGACTGTTGTTGGAGATCCTTACAACCAAGATATGACCCTATTTCATGTATAATATGGGCTCTTTAATCTCCAGTGTAGTTTTTTGGCATTAGCAACACCAATGGCAAATTTCTCAGAACTATTTACAGAAATACTATTAAAACCACTCTAAAAATCAGACAGACGCACACATCTATGTGCACTTCCAGCTTTATCTGCAGTTTCAGATGCTAAGCTGAACTGTTAGTGAGGTGTTAAATGATTTAAATTCATGAGGTCATGACCTGGTGAAGCTTTACACTTGCTGTAATGGCTTACATGCATGTGTGACTGATATGTTCATGAACATGTGTATCACAAAAATACACACAATCTATAACAGTTGTAACATGAGAGTAAATTCTGTAAATACATGCTCAAGAATGTTTGCCGTATGCAGCACATTCACAAAGCAATCCATCTTAATCCATATAATTTAAAAGACTTATAGGTCTATTTAGCATTGACAAAAGGTTAAAACATGATTAATAATTTGAAATGAAATATGGATTTCACGTTGCTTTAAATGAAAGAAAACGAAATAATAGTCCTTTGTGCAATTATTAGGTTCGGGAATTTGTGTGGGTGTCAAATAGCGCAAATTTATGCAGTGCTCTTTACTCATCTCACTAAATCTCACTACAGTTTCTGCATTTGTCAAAGCCCACTCAGAGAGTAAACATTAAAAAATTGCAATAATTCAATAATAGTACAACCTTTCTCACATCATCTTTTTTTCATTAAATTTGACCCGTATTGGGGGAGTTTGTGCTGCTGCCTGCAGTTCTCCATTGCTGTTTGAACTTTAAAAAAATTATATTGGTGTTGTTTTATAAGAAGATTATTATGATTATTTTATTCCAGCATTCAAAAACCAAATGCATTCATGCATGCCCTTGGAGCATTCTATTACATAACAAAACATGGCAAGCAAGAATCTGAAATTAAAAAAGTAAGATTCACTATTTTGAAAGCTTATTATTGTCTTGCAATATCTATGTAACAGTTTAGAAAGCATACTTGCAAACATCTTGCAAACTTCAAAGCAAAGACAACAGGTAAGCAACACAGGGCTATTAAAGCATGAATTGAGAAATTACAATTCCCTTGATCTTTTGACACATATAAGAGGTCATAGCAAATTAAAAACATTCTGTAAATTTTAAATCTTTAAGAGTTTATTGTTACTCTAAAAACAGCTTTTAATGTTGACAGTCTTATTGTTATTGTTGGCAAAATCACCAATCCTGGGATGTTGTACCCATTGATGTAATAGATAAGCCCCGCCTCCACAGATGATCAACACCCATGCTACGTCCCAATTCACATGCTATCCATCCTAAATAGTATTTGAAAATATAATTAGTATGTCCCAAATTGTAGTGTGTTAAAAAGAGTATGCCAAAGGTACCCATATGTTTTACTATTTCCAGAAAAAATTTGAAGTGTAGAACTCTCCATACTCTTAATTGCTGATATTGCCCACAATGCATTGCACTAAGATGTGAATTTCATTAGAACTACTAGGTGAAAAGTTCAAATAAATTATAAACATGGTGGACCAGCCGTTAAGGCTTCGGTAAAGATATTTTTATGACTGTTACATCTAGCCCACTGGAAAAATATTTAAATCACATTTAATTCACGCGTTATATTTCATCTGCAACAACATCGTGACCTTATATAAAGATGTGTTTGGACATTAACATCTGAACGCATAATTATCCAGACATGAGGAAATTTCTCTGCATGAAAGATTCGTGAATGGCAGATTGTCTTGCTGCTGCTTCACCAATAAGGCAGGAAATTAAATCTAAAATAAATGTGGATGATGTGTGGATGATTGACAGGGCTCAAAACTAAGCAACATGACAATCTGTTAATGAGGAAGTAGTATTTACCAAAGCTTGAATACTCTTCTATTATCCACTCAAAAGAATATACTTTTCCTTCACAAAGAACAACATACTTTTAGGGTGTAGTATAAGTATGGGAATACTATTGAATCTACAAACAATCACACCTATTCAAACAGAGCATTCCACTGATGGGGAGACTATTACTTTTAAATTATGATGTGTTTTTCTTTAATATTCTTAATAACAGTGGACCTCAGATAGCAGTACAAAATAAAAAAGAGCTAGTTATTGCCTTTAATACACAGCTATCAAAGGCAACAAGAACCACCTGGGCTAAAATCGAGGGAAAAAAACAAACAAACAATAAAAAACAAATAATCAATCAAACAAACAGACAAACAAAAAGACAAAAACACACAGACAACCAGAATAAGCAACATAACATGTGCATAAATCCCAATTAAATTCTTAGACACAAAACACAAGAAAGTTCTGCACTACAAAAATTGAAAATGGTAATGTCATATTCTTACACATACACGGCTTCTTACATATTAATTAGTCATCAAACATTAATCCCAATTAATCCAGCCTGATCTCACGAGAAAACATAAGTATTTTACATTTTGTCAGTTTAGAGTTCAGTCTTCCGAAAATGTACGATTTTAAAAAGAAGGTGTGGCACCCAACCCCGCCCCTAAACCCAACTGTCATTGGGTGATGAGCAAATCGTACTAAATTGTATGAATTAGATCGTACGAATTCATAGGAATCACCTACTAAATCAAGTTATGAATTGCCGTGACACTTCGTTGAATAAATCGCATCCAAAATAAACGTTTGTTTTAACTTAATATGTGTGTGTGTACTGTGTATATTTATTACATTTATATAAATACAAACATCAGTGCATGTATTACAGAACATTTTTATTTATATTTAGATATAAAATATGTAAGCTTATGATACAGATAAAGATACATTTAAATTTCTATGTAGCAATTGTTTTGTATAATTTGGTTTTTATGCGTGTATCACATATACATAAACATATAACAAACATATATTATGTTGTAATTAATCTTTGCCCAGCACTAATAATCTTAATTCAATACATTTTTAAAAAAATAATTCAACAGCCTTTGTCATTTAGTTTAGTTATTCTATGGGTTAGTATCTCTAAAGACATTGGTCAGATGCAATTAATGTCTTTATTTATTTATTTTTTTTTGGAAGCCGCAAATGCTCAAATTTTTTCAGGCAGTGAAATTCCAGAATTCATCCAGTATAGTGATATGCAGGGCTTGACATCAACTTTTTTGATCACCAGCCACTGTGGCTAGTAGATTTCCGACATTACTAGCCAGTCGCCATTTTCACTAGCCATGCTTTTCTTGTTGGGAAAATATATTTTATATGCATAAATTTGATATTGACATGCTAAAATGACTTGATTTAAATCTTGTTTTATGTCCACATGCCTTCTCATTCATTTCACTTCTTGTGTGTATTGTGTATTAGCTTGCCCAGTGTGCATGTGCAAATGGGTTGTCGCAATGCAATCAGTTTTTATTTCACAACTTTTAAGGGCTCTAAATTAAAGGACCATGAAACCCCCTAGTTTCAGCAGGGTGTTTTCACACCTCTACTTTGGAAAAAGTCAGAAAAGTGGGCGTGTCCAGCTCTGTTTAGGGGGGAGTGTCGGAGGAAGAAAAGAGGCTTGGTATGGGAGTGTCTATTTGGGCGCGCTGAATTTCAGAGTCAAAACACACACCCACAGCGGACAATGTGACTGTGTTTACATGGACATCTGTAGTCGAATTATTTGCCAAATTATAAAATGGTGGACTTTAACTGCAGTTTGGCTCTTTCATTCAGGGAATTCATTCATGTCCCTCCCGACAAACGTGATATTTGATTCGAGGCGCTGCTCTAAGCGTGTATTTTTCATGCAATGTTTGATACCGCACGGCGAATGAGAGAAAAAAACACTCCGCATTTCCCAGAAACTTAGATACACACGGCAGGTAGCGTCAGAAAGCCGCGTGTGTTATTCCGGTCACAAAATCCAACACGAGGTTATAGTTTGGTTGTAACTGTTAGTGCTAACTGTTGCACTCGGTGCAATAGTTTGTTTGATACGAATAAAATACGAACTTAATAAACAAAGAGCACTGGTCGCTCACTTACCAAATCTGTAGAGACAGGACAATCACCAGCAACTAGAGCCGCGTCTTTATTTAGACAAGCGAATCTGGATCTCAGCGTTTGCAGATGAGAACAGCTCTCAGGTAAACAATGTTCCTCCTTAGACATGTAAGTTATTGTTGTCGCGCGTCGCGTACACTGTTAATCCACGCGTAAGTCTGCGCTCTCACAGAGAGAAAATGAAAACGAAACTTAACTACAGCAAACTATAAAAGCAACACTTCAGCTTGTTTTGCCAACACAACGTGGCGTCTTTGCCGTCTACACTCTGACAGTAATGAATATTAATGAAGTTGCACAATAGAGCACGCTGATTGGTTTGAACCAAGCCTTACTCATGCATTAATGCAACACTCTGTACGACGTAATAAGACTCACTCTGGCACAGACGCCCAGTCTGCACGCTGGAATACAACGCTATTATGTCATGACCATGACGCAGCTTCAAAAATTCGTTTCAAACCGGAAGTACGAATTTGCTTGAAATAACGCAAAAACAACCAATTTACACTTTTTAGTGAAATATAGGTGTCCTAATAGTGTTTTTAGCAGTGTGGGACACATATACGACTGTCAACAGCTCAAAAAATGTGTTTTTGTGTTTCGTGAACTTTTTAGAATTTACCAAATTTATCTCTAACCACACCAAATAAGTACTTCTTAGCCACAATTTTTTTAATGTGTCGAAATAAGGAAAATATAGCATTGTAGGTGCACTTTTTATTAAAAAAAAAAATAAAACTTTTCTTTAAAAAAAAAAAATATTTAAAACAAGAATTATCGTCATCGATCTAAAATATGCACAATCTGTCTTAGCTAAAAGTCCCAGATCACTAGTTAAATACACATAAATGGGGAGTAATCTCCCATTAAAGCAATGTTATCGTATAAAAATTTAATTAAACAATATTAACATAAATAACTAAATAACGAAAGAAAACATGTCAAACATACTGTGTTTGATAATGAAAGGATGTTCACGTGCACACGGTTAATAAAGGCCTGTAAATAATCTGTTAAAATAATAATTAAAATGAAAGCGGTGACTGCTACTGCTTACAAAAGAATATGTGTTTTTTTAAATCTTGAGCTCTTGAAAGCAGCAGGACTGTCTGTTGGTGCACGATCATCGATCTTTGTCCAGTATATTTCAAAGTGAACCGATCGCACTAGTTGTGCTTCTTTTAGGCATGGTTGCTTTGCGCAAGTAAATGGGAACGCGTGCACTTTTTAACAATCGTGCGCATCACATCACCTATCCGCGCGAGTGATCATTCTCTCGTTCTTTTTTTGCTGTTTTGCTCACGCGAACACAGTTATTTTTGTCAGTCATGCTGCTTCTCAATTCTAAGATCACATTTGCATGAATATTGGGCTTATTGTCGAACCCTGCTTTTAAGAAAACTACACTTTGTAGCAGATTTCCAACCAGTCAAAGTGACAATAGTGGCGGTGTCTGTCTAACCCGACAGAGCTGAAATCTACCCGCATTTGGCGGGTGTTTATGTAAAGTCCTGGTAATATGGAACTTTAAATAAGGTTAAAACCTGCCTGGAACTACACTACCTGACAAAAGTCTTGTCGTCAATCCCAGTTGTAAGAGCAAAAAAGAGGCAGAAGGAAATTTCTTTTTCTATCATCTTTAAAAATCAAATATTGAATAGAAACCTGACCATTTTGTTTGGCGTACACTGCACTTTTCTGCACTTATGATTGCCTAAACGGTATTTAAAAAGAAAAAAATTCTGTTGTGTTGCATCTGGCACAGACATACAAATTGGTTTTCACTGTTTGCTTAGGACAGTGTTAGATTGTACGTCAGCCAATCAGCCCTTTAGTATGAATTATTCATGAATGACTCAAAATATATTAGTGCATATATTGGCAAATGTTCCAAATGGCTACATTACATTACTTAGGACTATTAACTTTAAACTATCAAATAGAAAAATCCATTAAAAGATGCAAAACCCACATTTGTGACCCAATTTAATTGTATGCGTTAACAGACCTAATAATTTTTCCATTACATGCAGTAATGCAAAAATCAGACAAGGTAAGAGTCCCCCTGTGTGTGTGTGTTTCTGCATGTGTGGGGGAGAGGTATAATTGTGTGTTGCTTACTAGGCTGTGACCACAGCAGCCTCAATGGTCTAGTCATGGTTTATCGTGTTCTTGCTCTCTCTCTCTCTCTCTCTCTCTCTCTGTCCCTCCCCCTCTTCACCTTTTCACCCTTATCTCTCTGTCCTCTGGCCTTTTTTTTAATTTCAGACTATTTTGGTGTCTCATTGTGTACGGTAATTGTTAGATACCATTGTTGCAACACAGCATTTTCTGTTTTTGTAACTGACAGCTCTTTTTAACTGCTTTAGTATGATTTATCTCTCTGTTGCCTTGGCTGTAAATTTACACAAGATTCTACATCAAAAACTGACAGGGTTTTAAAAACAGTGTTCAATTTGTTAATATCAATGCGATGAGTACTAGTGATTAAGTTGAATGCTCGGATATGCTGTGCGTTTGTGTCGTGTTGTTTGTTTGAGACAGTCTGTGTTATTGGCAGCAGGAAAGGTGCAAAACTTGTTGCATAAGTGACACATAATTAACAAGAACTCGGTGTCTAACACTTACTTTGGCCATGAAGGGCTCTCCCTCTGGCCGTACACAAATGCACACACACACATGCACCTGGTGCTGGATATTTGGGACGATCTGTTCTGTATTATGAATCTTCCCACAGGACATAAACCAGAAACACAGATGAATGATATTGTGTGCTCAAGAGTGGGTGTGCATGTGTGACTATTTATTTGCTATATATGTAAGTACAGAAGGATGTGGTGTTGAGTGCAAGAGTGTAATTAGTGTAAGAGCAGACTCTGTAACTGGTTGCGATGTCATGGGTGAAAGCAAGAGCACCTGCAGTTGAAACTGTGGCCTAATAATGGCATTTCATGAAATGTTCAAGTGCGTATGTGTTTGTGCTCTGGAGAGTGTCAAAGGTTTCTATTTACAATGTGTTACAGGAAAACAAAGCAAAATGGGAGAGATTTAGATCCTATTTTAACATCAGGAAATAAAAAAAAACAGATTTTGTCTTTATATCATTCAAATATGACTGTGGACACACTATAGCTACATGCAGTTCTGTACAAACAGCTTACAAAAGATGATTTTCAGCATAGGTCTCCTTCAGGTCACAATGTAATTGAAATGCCAGAGTTCCACACACAACTTTCTTGGGATAGGGTTAATAAAATGAATTGTACTGTCACAGCATGAGCTTTTTAATTTGAACTTACAATGCATTTCTTAAAAGTTTCCAAGGTGCCACATCTAATTTATCATGTAACAAGCTAATCATTTATACTTATAATGTTTTTAGTTTCTTTTGTCCCTTTTCTTCAAATATCAACTTCCTAATAACATTTTTAAATATGATATTCTGATTTTTAAATATTAATTCATTCATTTTCTTTTCGGCTTAGTCACTTTATTAATCTGGGGTCGCCACAGTGGAATGAACCGCCAACTTATCCATCATATGTTTTATGCCGCGGATGCCCTTCCAGTTGCAAACCATCACTGGGAAACACATACATTTTAACCTGGTATGTTACACTGACAACAGAGGTGAGGATCCACATGCAGGTTTATTAGAAGTGTCAGGCAAGCAGTGGTCAGTACAGGGGCAAACAGATGTATGAGGGCAATCCAGAGTCGAAGTCAAATTACAAAGCAGATGGTCAGAGACAGGCAGCAAACAGAATAAAACAAATAGCAAAGCAAAGGATCAAACACACGGCTAAGGCAGACAAAGGAAAACGCGTTGTAGTGTCACTTAAAACAGATAAGACTCAGCAATGGAAGTGAGTGTGTGTGTCTTTGACAATCCTCAGGTGGTGCGAGAGTAATGAGTCTGAATGAGGAAGCATGTGTGTGTGTGAGCGGAGTACATGTATGAAAAGTAGTCCAGAAATGGCGGATTTGTAGTCCATCAGTATTGTGAGTGAGATCCAGCGATCTATAAGTTTACGATCGCTAGTGTTCGTGACATACACACTCATTCACACACACTACGGTCCATTCACCTGTACTGCATGTCTTTGGACTGTGGGGGAAACCGGAGTACCCGGAGGAAACCCACGCAAATGCAGGGAGAACATGCAAACTCCACACAAAAACGCCAACTAACCCAGCCGAGGCTCGAACCAGCGACCTTCTTGCTCTGAGGTGACAGCACTACCTACTGCGCCACTGCCTCGCCTATTCTCAAATAAGTGCATGTAAAAGAACATGTATTTTTGTCAAAGGAAATTATATAACACACACACACTCACAGTCATTTAATTTCCAACATGTGCTATAACCATTACACCCTGTGAATTAATGCTTGATGTTGTATCTGAAGCTTCATGTTGATGTGAATGATATAGTGATGATCAGTGTTGGAGAAAGATATTGAAAGTAATGCATTGCAGTATTAAGTTACTCCTCAAAAAAGTACCTAGTTGTGTTACTTAGTTACTTTTTAAAGTAAGTAATGCGTCATGTTACTTTTGAGTTACTTTTTATTACCTGGCTGAGGCTTGATCTCTTTCAGAACTTGTTTTTTCTTTCTTTTTTTTTAATAGAGGAGTTCTGCAATTAACATATAACTACACCTACATTTACCTATTAAAACACATAATTATTTTTTTGGATAATGTTGTCTGAGAACTTCCTGACCTCATAGCTATATATGCTGTATATACAAATTACTAAAAGCTTAAAGCAATATGTTTGCTACTTTTGTACTATTTGTCTTAAGTACAATCAACGTCCATTGAGACAATCCCCTTTTTCTTTTTTTCAAAAGGTGTTCAAAACAATGAACACATTCTCTTATTGACTGCATGTTTCATTGTGACTACTTTATTATAATGTAGCAATTTATTTTTAATAGATGATTAATTAAGCTAAAAAGTAACTCAGGTTACATTGTCACACAACTCAAATAGTATGACTTATTTTTAATGAAGGCGACGCAGTGGCGCAGTAGGTAGTGTTGTCGCCTCACAGCAAGAAGGTCGCTGGTTGGAGCCTCGGCTGGGTCAGTTGGCGTTTTTGTGTGGAGTTTGCATGTTCTCCCTGCGTTCGCGTGGGTTTCCTCCGGGTACTCCTGTTTCCCCCACAGTCCAAAGACATGCAGTACAGGTGAATTAAATACAGGCTAAATTGTCCGTAGTGTATGAGTGTGTATGGATGATTCCCAGAGATGGGTTGCAGCTGGAAGTGCATTCACTGCATGAAACATGTGCTGGATAAGTTGGAATTCCAACTTATCAAGGTAAATTGAATTAAATTCTGCTGTGGTGACCCCGGATTAATAAAGGGACTAAGCCAAAAAGAAAATGAATGAATGATTTTTAATGCATTACTTCACTTGTTACTATAAAAAGTAATACCCAACACGGTGAATGACTGACAATCACGTCCCACCATTCACACCATATTCACTAACCATCTCGGTCACCTTCTTCCAGGTTTAGTCATTAATATTCAATCAAATGAAAGCCTTCCACCATTGTTAGTTATTGCTATTGTTCCACATTTTTCCACGTTTTTTTTTTTTTTTTTTTTTCAATTGTAGGTCAATTTAACCTTGGATCTGTGAGTTAATACACCTGATATAAAAACAGCATTGACTGCTGCAAGCCTGCAACTAAAAAAGTCATTTTCATTGAGTACACATGCTTAGATATAGGTAATGATGGGCATAAGGATTGCAGTATTGACAGCTGCAACCAAATACTCTTAGCATTTTGATTTTGCAGGCTTATTTAAAGCAGTATGTCAGCATAATGTTCAGAACACTAGGTGCACATGAAGATCTCATACAGATCATGTTTTACTGGGGATTATTACTCTAATCTGATGCGTACTGAAGACTGTTATACATCAAATAACAGAACATCACGTACTAGCAAACGTGTTGTACAAAGCATTTCTTTTAAAATCTGTGCCGTGCACCACACATTCTGAAGCTGAATTGTTCTAAAGTTTCTATTAAAGTTTATTTACTTTGCCAAGGTTGAGTCGGTGTCTTGGGTGAAAGTTCAGGTTTTTCACAAACATTTATTTTTTTTTATAAATGATTTATTTTCCTGTTTTAATAAAATAATTTGAAGGTGAATAACAATGTCTAAAAATGATCTTTTTTGGGACCATAAATAATTTAATTTGTTTTATTTGTAAAATTAGATGTTTACATTTTTAACATTTAAGCTAAAAACAAAATTGCATGTGAATTTATGACCTGGTTTCAGAAAATAAATCTTGAAATACATGATTTTTCCTCTCTGAATGTCATTTTAAAGCATACAAACATGTTGAAAATTTTGGTTTGAAAAAAAAATGCATATCACTTAATTAACATCACCAGGATGTGCAATATTGTCAAGGATGCATCATAAATGTCCCCTAGGGTGCATCGATATTTTTTTTATCAGACTACAGCAGACACTTATTTTATTTTTCATAATCTTGTGGCTGAACTGGTCAGTTTTTATGGAAGCATATGTGTGTGTGTGTGTGTGTGTGTGGGCATGTGTTCGTGGCTTGGCGTGATTGAGTAGATTAGGATCTCCATTACAGAACACACGGTGTGACGTTTGCCTGAGGGGTATTGCTGTTGATTTAACCCAATTAAAGGATTAGCTTGTCTACGCACTAGCCACCAATAACACTCACACCGGAAACCAGGGAGCAATTATGGGTTTAGAATACAGAGTGTATCCACTGACCACAGCAGAGCCTCTCTGACGGGCCACAGCGTTGGCTTTATGATATGTGCAAGCCTGTTGTTGTGATCTGGATCTAGACTTTCAGACCAGTTTATTTTGCTAACTGAATTACAGCAAAACCTATAGGTAAATTTATTTGAATTTATTGGTCACAGTTTATTTTGATGGTCCATTTGTTGAATTTAACTTACATTGCATCTACATGCTAACTAATTCTCATTGGATTATAAGTAGGCTGTTAGGGTTGGGGTTAGGGTTAGAGTTAGTTGACATGTACTTGCAAAGTTGCTTATAGTCAGTTAAATGTCTGTTGAATGTATCGACAGATATAAAGTAGACAGTCTATTAATACTCAAATGGAAAATAATTTATTTTCTCCCAGTTATAAATAACCTTATTAAAATGGTTATATTTACATGGACTCATTTAGTGTCAGTTGGACTTAAATCAAGTAATATGATGCTAATGTAGGATTTACATAAAAGTAAGTTGAAGGAAATAAATTGATGTTGGCATTTATGCCACAAGTTTCAGGTTGGGTAGTTTGCATAGTTAAGATATACAACAGTGGGGAAATTTCTAGACACGTTTAGGTGGGCTGTAGCCTCCTATCTGTATTATCAACCGCCTACAATGATGATTTTTAAACTTACTCCCTTTCCTATAAGTTATTCCCTGCTTTATCAAGGGTTGCCACAGCCAAATGAACCCCCAATTACTCTGTCATATGTTTTACTGGCGGCTTCTTTTCCTGCTGCAGCTAAGTGCTGAGTACAACTCTCATTGCTGGGAAAACCCACACACTCTCACATTCAAACTTCACAGGGCTTCTGTCAGATCCCCTGCTGCTTCAGAAAGGAGTCCTACAAAGTAGCATATTGGGGCCTATACTTTTTACAATTTATGTTAATGATATTGTTTCTGCTGCAGGTGATTCCTACATAAATCTACACACTGATGATACCATCATTTATATATCTAGTTTTTCTCTGACTACAGCACTTTCTTTACTGCAAGCCAGTTTTTTAGCATCCAACTCGCTTTTACCAATCTTCATTTAGTTATTACAAATAAAACAAAATGTATGTTTTTTTAAATAGAAATTTAATAGAACTTAATTTAAATTTAATAGAAATGTTGAGTTTCCTCCTAAAATGTCCTCATTGATTGATTATGTTGACAGCTACAAATATCTTGGTATCTGGTTAGATGGTAAACTGTTGTTTGAAACTCACATATATGAACTGCTCAAAAAGGTTAAAGTCTGTATTGGTTTTCTTTACAGAAACAAATCTTCCTTTACACACTCTTCAAAGCAGCATTTGGCCAAGTTAACACTGTTACCAATTTTGGATTACGGATATTTAATTTAAAGATCAGCTTCAAAAACTCTCCTTCACAAACTGGATGTTATTTACCATGAAGCAATTTGTTTTGTTACTGGTGCACCATTTCATACTTATTACTGTCAACAGTATTCTTTACTGAATTGGTCTTCTCAATTACATCGACAAATTCAGTGGTTTCTGTTCATTTACAAAACACTTCTTGGGAAAACTCCACTATATTTATAGTCACTTTAGGAAACATGTCGAAATCTGCACTCTAGTAGTTTTATCAACTTTGCACACCCAAAGTTTGCACTTCATTTGGTTGCTACTCTTCAGTTTTCTGCTGCTGATGCTTGTAATCATCGGCAGCTCATAGCTCAACAATTTCATTCCACTATCATCCTTCAACCCAGTTAATAGTAAACAATAATTGATTTTAGCTATTCCTTGGTTCTATATGTTATTATCTGCATTTGTAAAATTGGTATTGTATTGTGTCCCTGCTGCTTCGTATCTGCTTTCTATGTTGCCTCTTGGACAGGTTGTCATTGTAAATGAGAACTGGTTCTCAATTGACTTACCTGGTTAAATAAAGGTTATTATATTACATAGACAGGCATCTTGGCCCCGCCAGGACTCGAACCAGCGACCTTTTCGCTGTGAAGCTACCATGCTAACCACTTGGTAACCATGTTAAACATGCACTCTCACAGTAAGAAGGTCGCTGGTTCGAGCCACGGCTGGCTCAGTTAGCATTTCTGTGTGGAGTTTACATGTTCTCTCTGTGTTTGCAGTGGTTTCCTCTAGGTGCTCCAGTTTCCCCTACAGTCCAAAGACATACGGTACAGGTGAATTGGGTAAGCTAAATTGTCCATAGTGTATGTGTGTGAATGAGAGTGTATGGGTGTTTCACTGTGATGGGTTGCAGCTGGAAGGACATCCGCTGCATAAAACATATGCTGGATAAGTTGGTGGTTCATTCCGCTGTGGTGACAACTGATTAATAATAGGACTAATCCGAAAAGAAAATGAATGAATGAATGAATTAATTAATGAAATACAGAAAGTATGTCACTAAGAAAATCTGTAAACAGTTTTTTATGATACTTTTCTGCTAATTGGCAACTATGTGGTAATTCAGCTGCAATTGTAGTGAGCAGCACAATTTGCGAGGTGTTTTGCCTGCAGTAAACTCAAACACTGATCTGATGTTGAAGACAGTGATGAACAATCTTGTTTTACATTTTTTTTGGTGCACAAAAGTGTTCTTGGAGCTTTTTCTGATTACAGTTGAACCACTCGAGTCACATGGACTGTTTTAAATGTATTTTCTTTTATGGACTTTGAACATCTCATAATCATTGCTGCCTATGAAGGAAGAGAGAGCTTTTAGATTTAATCTAAAAAAAATAATTTGTGTTTCAAAGATGAACAAAGGTATCAAGATTGGAACGACAAAAGGGTGGGTAATTCATAACGGAAATTTCATTTGATTTTTTTTTTTTCCCTACTAGGTGCTGCACAGCTTAGAAATGCCCTACAAACAATGTAGGTTATTCTGTGCATCATACATCATTTGTACAGTTTTACATCATCATACATGAGCACATCCTTCCACTTCAAGCTTTTGAATCCAATCAAATGTTTACATGTCCTCTCGAGTGGATTAGAAAAAGTTAGAAATAGAAATCTCATTGCGACTGAGTTCAGAATCAATAAAGGTGTTTACATAAGGGCTTTTTATTCTGGTCGAGTCGTCAATCTATATGCAGATTATTAATGTAATTATAGCCAATATGAATCAAGACACTGTTATGGATGATGAATTGAAACTTTATAAGTTCTGCAGTGTAAGGCAAATTGCATTCATCTGTTGCATGTCCATAACTGAGAACTCAGATCTATGAAAGCTTCACCCTTAAAAAATTTTTACTTTTTGCATAGCAATTATGGATTTTTTTAAATATCTTTTAAGGTAAAAACTCACAAGTATGACCTAATATTTGTCAAAACTTTTTTTTTTTTTTTTACATGCTTTGCAAGTTACAAGTTTGTAAGTTTATGGGGATGCTTTATAAAGTTTCAAGTGACTATTAATTATGAGATTAAATTGACTGTAGCATCCACAGGATCATTCTGATGTCTTGTGAGTTCACATTCCCTTATTTTTAAGCAAACTAGAGTAAGAAATATTGAGTAATAGCATTTAGCAGATGCTTTTGTCTAAGTGACCCACACACACCTAGAGCAGTCTTTAGGTGTTCAGTGCCTTGCTCAACGGCATACTCACACTGGGCACAGTTGCCTTGAACAGTGCCAAAACACGATTGTCCCCTCTCCTTCTCCTCTGACGGCCTGCCCTCACACTGCATTTTACCTTCCAAGCCAGAGCACACTTATATGTTATCAATAGCTATGTTTCCATCCAAAAATGCGAATGAACTTTATGCGCAAAACTGGGTCACACTTCCTGATTAACTGGCTCCAAATATCAACAGTAAAAACTGAATTTGCTGCAGTTGAAGAAGCCGCGTCAATCTTTTCTTTATCTAATGAATCACTAGCACCTCAGAAGGCAATCCTGACATGCAGTGAACGCGTGATGGTGTTTGAAGGTCTCAGACGCGGAGTACAGACGCTCTTGATTCTGGAGGTTATTAATAATATAATAACACTAATTCTGAAATGGTAAGACGTTTTAGAATGACAAAAACAACATTTCAGATGGTTTACAGAGTGCTCAGCCTGCTGGTTTTTCCAGTTGCACAAATTTTTTAGAATCACATGATCTCTTATAACAAAATCACATGAGCTTTTTTAAATGCGCATGCTGGAGTTTGTGCGGTAAAAGTGTTTCCATTGTAGTTTATGCGCATCTTTTCTTATCATATAAAAAGTTTATGCTACTTAGTTATGTGCACAAGTTTTTTATGCACAAATTTCAAAATTTATGCACATCATGATGACGTTACCATCAACTGATTTTGTATGCGCACATGCAAAATGTGCATAAAAATAGGTGGATGGAAACGTAGCTAATGACGTGACTGTTCAGTTTAACAGGAAGAAAAATCGCTCTCGCTCAGCACAGTGAACACTGCTTTAGTTATATTGTTTTGTATTATTTTTAGTCATTTTGAGATGCAGTCTCTGAGACACACAGTCAAATATTTTGTGGAACAGACCCACCACTGATGACACATAAAATATAATAAACGTCATTGTGCTACACATTTTAGGAGGCTTGCTGAAGGTGCAGCTGTCGTGCAGTAAGAAGTTTGCATGTTTAATAAACTCTGACAGTTTGTGTCCATTGAAAATTAAGAATGATTAATAACTCTATATAATAACAGTCCTTTAAAAGTGACGTCACCTCTTCAGTTTCAGGCTCAGGCGTGCTTTGCACTAACACTACAAGAATCAACTGCTCAACTGAACCGCACTCTGGCACACCTCTTCAAACCGGGCCAGGGCAGGCCAATTGAAACGTGCCTGAGCCCGAATCAGAGAACTCACACTTGTCAAACAAACCCAGGTTGGTTTGAATAGCATAGTGTGAGTACACCCTCAGTTATGATATTAAGAGTGGAAGAGATTATTGGTTATTCACTTGCCCCACCTACAATTCTTGCTGGTTCTGGGCCTTGAACCTGTGACCTTTGGATCAAAAGCATTAGAAACTTTGAAGGAACCTACCTGTAACCACTGACTTGCATAGCTTTTGTGTATCCTATAGAAGTCAATGCTTTCTCTCAAAATTTCTCACAATTTCTCTCAAAATTTCAACATAATGAAGAAACTCATAAAGGTTTGGAACTAATTGAGGTTGAGTAAATAATGAGTAAAATGTGTAGAGATACTTTAGTAAGCAGCTAAAATAAATCAGTTGAACTTAAGTTTAATATGGGCTTTTTCTTATTTGCTGTTTTTCTAATAAGATCTGGCAACACAAATAGGTCAAGACATACCTTGTTCCCTGCAATTTCTTGCACTGCACACAGAAAAAAAAAAAAAACACAAAAACCTGACATGCAATATGTTAAAGTACGTCATCATTTTCATTATTAATTATACAGTTTCTGTAGACTTGTGTAAATGTTGTTTTCAATACCTATTTTGTGAGGAAATTGTAAGGGAAATAATTATGTTTGCAATTACCTTTTTTTAACCCCATGGCGAAAATATTTTTTTGCTCGGGACTGATTAGGAAGATAGACATGTGCTTACTTGATTTGCATAATTCCTTGAGTGAATCGGATGGCAAATTAATGCAGACAGCATGTACAAATAAACATCAGTTTCACTGGGCACAGTTTGTTCTTAGTAAATCCCCCCTAAGTCTTCACCAGCGGAATATGTACTGAGCAAATGTAACAAACATCTGGATGCACTTACTCCACAAAGTTGTACTCTATTTAATTTTTTTGCTTGCAAGAGAAGCAAAAGTAAATATAGTTTGATCTATATGGCAAGGACGAGATTAAAATATTGTCATAAACCAACTACCCAGTTTGCCTGCAGTGTGTGTCTTCAGTTTACCAAAACAAAATCTCATATTTATGTCATTTGGTGCAGTTTTTGGTTTATTTGATTGTTTATTCAGCATTTAGGATTAAAATGTATTGGAATATTTTCAAATATTTCCTCTTTATATATTTACATTTTATTAACATTTAATAACATTTTATTCTTCACTGTTAAAAGATTTTGCTGTGCCAATTTTTCAAAATAAATACCAAGTACTAAAATTCTGTTTTAAATGATTTTAGATGCAGCATGTCCCTTACTAAAATGAGTAAATTTAAAAGATTATTCAGATTTTTTTGTCACACAATGCAAAATAAATTAATCTTAAGTTTATTTCATTTTCTAGGTTGTAGTTTGTGTGCTGCAGGAGATGTACTATGACATGTTTTTGCTCTTATTTGCCTCCTTTTTTCTTCCCTTCCAGTGTTTCCTCTATTCTGGGATGTTCCTAATTACAGTTCTGCGATGTGTGGCTGGACTTTGTGGCAGTACCAGGCCTCTCGCTCTCTCTCTCACTGACTCATGTGCTCCTTCAACCTTTCATTATGTCACTCCTCTGTATTTCTGATTTACATCCATTCACATCCTATTACTCCTCCGCTACCGAAGCTGATTTCTTTCCATGCTCACTCTCTCTTTCTATTGAGTTTGTTCAGCTTGGCCACCCCTTCCACCCACATAAACCTGACATTAACTGGCATTCACTGCTCCTAATTACCCTGCACATGCATTACAGTAGTCAGTTTGTTAATGAGTACCAGTGGCTCCTGCATAACTCCCAATCTGCACTGAAATGAGTAGAGACTCATTTAAATTGAGATTTTTTTAAGCAAAATGCTAAAATTCACTATAAAAAGCCACTTACTGTAGGAACAACCTAGCTATACCCCAGCGATCATCCAACACGTGTCTTGGCAGTGGGCTAAAAACCAAACAACTTAGCAACCATGCACCATGCATTCTTTAACAAATCACCTATAACACACAATGGCACAAAGGTATACACTCCAAACACCATAGCAAACACATGCAGTTGAGTTCTGGCAAAAAAAAAAAAAAAGCTTTTATTTTCTCCATATGGATATTGGTTTTGTATGCACAAAATAAAAATAAACATAAAAAACTTGGTTGTTATGATAACTCTGATGGCCGAGAAAGCTCAAATGTTAAAAAGTTAAGAAAACACATCATGCATATAGAAAAAAAACACATGCAAATCTAGAAACATGCTGCAAATAGTGCAGACCACATTGCAAATATGTTGTAGGACCCTAATACTGTAAGTAATGAAATTCCTCTCTTTTTGGGGTGACTGGCACATTTTACAACCCCCACACATTTCTGTTCAACTTTTAATGAACTTTCAGCATCTTTCTGTATTTGCATTTGCTGTGAGAATTTTTTGCCTAAATGATTAAGAGGTTTTCTCAATTGACAGTGTTTTTTATTAGCATGTGCTTTTTTTAATTTTCACCACATATTTGCTCCTTCAGCCACTGTATAACTCTTTGGGTTCTTTTTTTAATGATCCTTGCGCAAAGTATAAAGCACATGGCGCGAAAGCATTAAGGCTGTGCCTAAATCCATTTTTTGTTATTTTAAGGATGGAAAAATATAGTCTGCGCCCTGGCACATGGTCTAACAGAGTTGTGCTTATTCTCTTGATGAGTTATGGGTGTGTTTTGAGCATAACATGCATTAAACAAATCAGAGTCTCATCTCCCATTCCCTTTAAGAGTCGGTTGTGTCGCAGAATGGCATATTTACTTATTTACATGGCAACTTTGCAAGTGGAAAAAAGAAATGCTTCATTAGCGAGAAAACAGTTTAACAGACCATCTGAAGCAATGATTTTACTCTTTACTCTGACTTTTTTGGATAAGGAAACAGTGTTGTTCGCACTCCACTGAAGACATCAATTAGCCTACGTATTTAATTTAGTTTTTTTAAGAGCAAAGATTTGCTTCAAAACTATATTTAAATTCTGTTCTAATTTCCAGCTAACAAAAAAAATTAAAAACTATTATGAAGTGTGAAAAAAAAAAACTGAGTCCACATGTCTTAACACATGTCTTATTTTTATGCATCATATATTGATCTATAAGTTTCCAAAACCAGTTAGGTGGACAAATCTAAACTTGTTTTTATTAAAATAAATCTAAATATGCATATAATAAATGCTGGTAATAATAACAAGTATTGCATAATCAGTAATTAGTATTGCATTTGTATAATAAACATTATACAAATGCAAATTGTCATGAATTGACTAAAAAAGACAGAGGCATGAAGAATGCATGGAGGCACTGGTTTTTATATTTATAAAAATAATATTTTTTATAACATTTTAACCCTTTAATTCTTTTTCATTTGTAAAGATATTTGTGTATTGTTGCACATGCTGTGTGTGTTAAGCAACGTGTAAGTGTTTGAACCGACAAAGGTGCATAACTAACTCGCTTTAGACCTGGATTTGAATGGCCAATGGCGCGGTCTATTTCAGTTCTTCAAAATAGCAATGCGCCAACAATGTGCCTTAACACAAAGTCCACAAAGTGGTGCAAATAAATTTGTTGAACAACATGGTGCAAAATGTGAAAATTAGGTTTGCGCTGGTCTGAATATAGCAACAAATCGCAGCAAACATATCTTGTGCCTTATTGCGCCGGTTGAATGATAGGGCCCTGTATATTTGCACATTGATAATTAATATTTAGGCTGAAAAAGATAAATCTTGATATGAAGCCTGACTGCCAAAGCAAGCCAAACAAGTACAGTGGATGGCAGATTATATTTTAATTTTTTTACTTTTTATACATTTACTAGGAACTTCTTAGCACCAGCAAATAAAGAACCTTCAGCATATCACCTTCTCATTCCATTTATAGAAGAAAAATGTTATTTAGGTTATTAAAACTCTTTACACTAAGAATAAATAGTTCTTTTAAGAACCCTTGATCCAAAATGTTTATTTTTCAATGCACTGCTATAAAAAGCCCCTTTAGAACATCTACATGTATGCAATTTTTCAATACAATTTCTTTCATTCATTTTCTTTTCGGCTTAGTCCCTTTATTAATCCGGGGTCCGCATATGTTTTACACAGCGGATACCCTTCCAGCTACAACCCATCTCTGGGGAACACGCATACACTCTTATACACACACATACACTAAGGACAATTTTAGCTTACCCAATTCACCTGTACCACGTCTTTGGACTTGTGGGGGAAACCGGAGCACCCGGAGAAACCCACGTTAACAAGGGGGAGAACATGCAAACTTCACACAGAAATGCTAACTGACCCAGCAAAGGCTCGAACCAGCGACCTTCTTGCCGTGATGCAAAAGCACTACCTTCTGGACCACCGCATCGCCACAAATTCATTATACTTGTATTTTAAACACACATAAACTTTTGAATCACTTCAAGTAGTCGACACTATCCAAGACTCGTATCTTAGGTTCAGTTCAGGTCTTTTGGCTCAAACTAAAGATATGAAAAACTAATATGATAAGAAGAGAAAAAAATATGTTCTATGGACACAGACCAGGGCTATTTACTCCAGTATATCTGCAGATTACAGTGTGAATGAGCCCTGAATAAGTAATCAGAGATCGCTGTAGCTTAACATGTCTGGAGCAACTTAACTAGGTCACGCTCAGCAATGATTTAACCGACTGCACAACTGGATCACACGCACTGGATAACACTTCTGTAGAAACTTAATCAAGATCACGTGACCCCAACTCCGGTTGGCCACACACACACACATATTGATTTCAACTCAGACAAATCTGTGACCTCACACACAAACACAGACACCAAACATACGCTTCTTTGACCAGCCAGACTGCCTTTATCTGTGACCACACATGCATCCAAACATACCCTCTTTTGACCGGCCTGACACTCATTCATGCCTTAAAGCTAAAGACGCCTATGACCCCATCATGAGCTTATCATTCAGAAATGCTTCGATCCTGGTGTGTAATCCCCTGTCTGGCCTGCCAAATGTCCAGCACACCCTATTCTGGCCTGAATATAAAAATTACAGATCACCAACACTGGCCCTGATTTATCTGTCCTGCCCAGTAATGAATCAGTGTCAGTCCAACCCAGATCTCCACCCAATCCCTGCAGAATCATAACTCAAGTCTTAAAGCGTCTTCGACACACAAACACACAGATTAGTCACAAAAACAGACTGCATGAATCAATCAGATTGTGTGTTTAATGCATATTTATTCAGAACTAGGTCTATAAAATAAATACCACAATTGTAAAGTTTCTATAATGTTTGAGACATGTGCTTTCTTCAGCTGGATGGAACATTAAAATACTAAAGTTTACTATAATAAATGGTAAAACTGTGGCAATACTGCATATTTTGTTCAATTCACACACTCAGATGCATGTCAATGGAGACCTGAAATATGTGTAAATATACACTCACAGGCCACTTTATTACCTTATTTATTACCTTATCCCCTTACTAGTATCGGGTTGGACCCCCTTTTGCCTTCGGAACTGCTGTAATTCTTTGTGGTATAGATTCAACAAGGTACTGGAAATAATCCAGATTTTGGGTATACAGATATTGACATGATAGCGTCACACAGTTGCTGCAGATTTGCACATTCATGATGCAAATCTCCCATACCAACACATCCCAAAAGCGCTTTATTGGATTGAGATCTGGTGTAGGCCACTTTAGTACAGTAAACTCATTGTCATGTTTAAGAAACCAGTCTGAGATGATTTGCGCTTTATGAGATGGTGCGTTCTCCAGCTGCAAGTAGCCATCAGAAGACGGCTACACTGTGGTCATAAAGGACATGGTCAGCAACAACACTCAGGTAAGGCTGTGGTGTTGACACGATGCTCAATTGGTACTAATGAGCCCAAAGTGTGCCAAGAAAATATCCCTCACACCATTACACCACCACCACCTTCAACCTGAACCGTTGATACAAAGCAGGATGGATCCATGGTTTCATGTTGTTGATGCCAAATTCTGACTTCAATCTTCATCCAATTTTGGTAATTTTGTGCAAATTTAAGCCTCAGTTTTCTTGTTCTTAGCTGACTGAAGTGGCACCCGGTGTGGTCTTCTGCTACTGTAGCCCATTCGCCTCAAGGTTGGACATGTTGTGTGATGCTCTTCTACATACCTCGGTTGTAACGAGTATTTGAGATACTGCCTTTCTATCATTTCAAACCAGTCTGGCCATTCTCCTCTGACCTCTGGCATCAACAAGGCATTTGAATACACAGAAATGCCGCTCACTGGATATTTTCTCTTTTTTCAGACCATTCTCTGTAAACCCAAGAGATAGTTGTGCATGAAAATCCCAGTAGATCAACAGTTTCTGAAATACTCAGACCAGCCAGTTTGGTGATCTCTGACATGAATACTTGAGTCAACTTAAGATTTGTTTGATCAACAGAAGGTCGGCCAAGATGGACATTGTTAAAAATTTTGAATTTTGACAATTGAAGTGCAACAAGGGGACCACTGCAATGAGTTATTTTTTGCTACTTATTGCTTATTAACATCAAGAACTTTCTATTCATACACTTTTTTTTTCAATATCACTCTAATACGTATCATTTTAAACTTTTAAAAATGTCAACAAAAGTCAATTTGTTTACCATTTCAAAGACGTCAGAGCAGAAATCAAGGCTTCATAATGCCATTCATAACTTTTAATAAATGAAAGCATCTGTATCATCTGCATCATAAGCTACAGGCAACTATTACCAGATATTTTGTATTGCTGAGAGTAAATTAACAAGATATGAAGCACAACAGCTGCTATTGCTTTATTCTGAGTTTTATGACAGTGTGAACAATTCCTGATTGTATACTTTACTACCTACTTTATACCTTTAGGCAGTTTGCACTGAGCTTGTTTTTCCTGTTAATATTGAACACAATGGGTCATATGGAGGAAAATTTGTTATATGATTTTGATAGTCCCATTAAATCTAGTGATAAAATCTAGCTCTTGTATTATTGAAAAACAAAAACAAAATAGCTTAATTAAAATACTACAAAACTACAAAAAAAAAAAAAGCTCTTAAGCTATTTAATCGAACATTACATTTTTCTCCAGCATATTTATTCAATACATTTGTACTGCATATTCCAGCAAATCAATCAATCAATCTGAGTTGGTACAAACCTCTCAGAAAATTAATTATAAATTATTAAAACAATATTAAAATAATTTTGCATTACAACTGCATTTCTTTTTTTTCTAAATGCTAATTCTTTTAAGTACTGTACATTCTAAAAAAAAAAAACTGTTATAAAAATGGGGTTTTACAGAAATACCATAGAAGAACCACTCAGGGTTTATCAAATAAGCTTTGAGTGAAGAGATTTTAATTTAACAATTTTTTTTTTTAGTCTGAGGACAATTTGAGTAACCTTAAGAAAAATTTCCAGTATAAAATTACTCATTTATGGTATGAAAAGCTTTCATGTATGACAACATACAGTGGTCAGCATATATAAGTACACCCCTCACAAATCTATATTGTTAATTCATATTTTTAATAGGAAGCTATACAATATTATATTTGTGCATATACATTAGATTAGTCAGTGCTGAAGTCATATCTGTAGCTTATCTAACAAAAATAACTTACGATAATGGTCTAAAAACTAGACACTCAAATTTATATGTTCTAGAAAAATATTACAAACAATTTTTAAAAAAAGAACAAAATCAAGAAAGCAAAAAAAAAATTATAAATTTAGCTTAAATTATGTGGGTTACAGTTTTTTTTTTATTCATTTATTTTATTCATTAATTTTCTTGTCGGCTTTGTTCCTTTATTAATCCGGGGTCGCCACAGCGGAATGAACCGCTAACTTATCCAGGAAGTTTTTACGCAGCGGGTGCCCTTCCAGCCGCAACCTATCTGTGGGAAATATAGTTTTTTATATATTTTATTTAGTTGTCTATCTTTCAATTTCTAAATATGTTTGCTAACTAAAATATTATTTATCAAATATATCTGTTTAATAAATCTGTTACATTTAAATTCACCAAAAAACATTGCTTATATTCTCTGAGAAATGGAGAAAAATATTCATTTTTAAAATGGGGTGTACTCAATTATGCTGAGCACAGTATCTTAAACTAACCCTCAATTTCAATAAAGAACTTTGATTTTTAAGAGTAGTGCAAATGTTATCACTCTTCAACTTTTAATTTTGACTCCCACTGCATGCATGAATGTGTGATGCTTAACAACACATGATTTGATGATTTGCAGCAGGGCTTCCAAAGATCATTTGTGCATGGAGTTCCTCATTTAAAGATTCACATTAAAAGCTCTAGTACCCTCATTTTCCCATTCATTATTTCACTGCATGCAGAGAATGCTCAGCAGGAGAGAGAATGAAAGAGAGAGCGAGCAGGTCGAGGTTCAGGCCACGGGGGTGTTGGGTATTAATTAAGTCCAGCTCGTTACTGGCTCCTGGCAGTCTGGTTTGCTGCGACAAATCCAGACCAGCTGGGTCACGTTATAGAGAAGCAACCCTCGCTTTATTACAAGTCAACAGGAGCACAAATGCAAAAATCAAAAGGTATTCATTCATTTGTGTGCATGTGCCTTTGGAGCTGTTTACACCTGGTCACTTCATGTGTTTCTCTGATGTGATCGGATAGCTATCTGATTTGTGAAAATGATATACCTTTTACATTTGACCACATAAAAACAATCTTCAAAGGTTAACCGGGTGGGCTTTACAATTACTGTCATTATAGGCTACATGAAACATCTATTTTTGTCATATGGATGCAGAACTCTAAAGGGATCCCTAACCACTGGGGTCTGAATGCAGTGTCTAGTCTGGCTTCAGAACAGTAGTCCATGCTTGACTATAGGGTTTTGGTTTTATGCTGATTGGATAATAGAATGATTGCCAATAATGAATTAGCCTCAACAAATCTGAAAATTTCCCGAAATTTTGTTTATAAATCATAACTTGTTTTCTATGTGGGTGTGAACAAAGTATGAACGCCAGTACCACAATAGACATATGTTTGCATACTCAAATAAAAGCAATTGAAGAGCATCTTGAAGGGGGCGGGGCATGTCTGATACTAGAGAGCATTTGATTGGTCAGAAGATTTGATGGTAAACTGAAGCATGAGGTGATGTAAAAAAAAAATCGATCCATATGGCAGCAGTGACAAACTACAAGATTTGTTTATACCATGTTTATAGAGAGGGATCTAGACCTGGTGCTGTGCAATCTGAGCTGCATCCAATGCTTTTTAAAGAGCTCACCTAACCCTACTCCACATAGTGACAAATAAGCTCCATTGAGTGAAATGTGTCTGACATTCCATCACTAAGAGATGCAGTCTTAGCTTGCAGCATAAAGGCTGCATTCAGATATCTTTGGGTTTATTTCTTCCAACCATGAAATTCGTCCCTGTTTTGTCCCACACTAGCTTATAGCTATCCTTGAAACTAATACCAACATTTAAAAAACTTCATTTTAATTTCATGGAATATTTAAGAATCATCTACAGCAGGTGTCAGTCCAGAAAATTGAGTGGGAAATTATGGTGTACTTTTAAAGATATCTTCAGCTATTTCAATGGTCACAATAATAATAAACTGCTATAGCGCTACATATTTGGTTGTTAAAAACTAGTTATTTTTTTAAATTAGCTGAAACTAGCTAACAAGGATGATTAGTCTAGACAATATGAAATCTCAAAATGCTAAAATTGTCAATAAAAGTGACTTTGCTCATCATTTCAACATTAATAATTATATCCCATCCAGTTCCCTATTTACAAAGAAAAATGCAGATGTTGTGTGTGTCCCAAGCAAATGTCTACGTGCATTGAGGTGAATCTAACGTGTGTGTTTGCGAGCACGCTCTCACAAGGCATGCGATAAGGCTGGTTGACTCAGAGAAAAGGTCCAGTGTGATTCCTTATCTCAATTCAATGATGTATTCCATGTGTTTATGGCCCAAGGTGTACTTCAATATTTACACAGGAAGGACTTTTACCCCACTGTAAAACACTTGAGAGCACCTGCAGAGAGCCAAGAGCCAAAACGTAACCATAAACAGCCATGTTGCATCAGACCAAGTTGCCCTCGATCTTGACTTAAGATCACGTATCAAACAAAGTTTCTTACACATGTGAGATGGCATGGCCGGGAGGATAAGAATTTTATTTTTTATTTTTTTTATGAGAAACCACAGGGGGGCTCTATTTGAGTCATTCTTGCTCGGTTGGTGCTCCTTATGCATTGAGTCTTTCATTTATTAATCCAGAGATCAGCCAAAAGCACTTTAGGCATTAAAGACAACCGCTTCTGTATTAGCAGGTTAGCAAGCTAGGCCTCTAAAAATTCAGTTCAAGTTATACAAGTGCACACAAAATGTTACACTTAAAAAAACTATAAACTCCAGGAAGGGCGTTACGATATCTCATAAATCCATGCTCATTCGTGCAGAGTTCCTCTTTTCCTCAGCAGGCTGCTGTTTATTGTTCTTTTTTTCAGTAAACAGTTTGCTAGCATGAATTTTTACCACAGGATAAAAGTCATTAGCATTTGTGTGACTGTTAACGTTCACAATGTTCTCATTTATCACACATAACTTTTTGTTTAGCAGCAGCTTTCGAATGAGATTGATGATTTCCAGAGAAATGATTCTTATTTGATTCTCCGTGACATTGGAAGATGAATTAGTTTCTGGGAATGTATGCAAATAGCTGTTTGTGGGCTAGTAAGTTACTTCGCTGCATGCAAGGAAATGACTTCTGTGAATGATTTGCCAGCCGGTGGGACTTCTGAGGGTTATGAATACATTTTGATGAAGAATTAGAGTGAAAGTCTGAAATGATCTACAGAAGGAGGTTGCTGATGATGTGACAGCTGAACTGCTTCATAGCATCTCGTTGATGGCAATTCATTAAACAAATTCAAAAAGGCTACATATGCACACAGCTCATTCTATACAGCAAGGATTCAGTGCGAATGCATGTTTATAGATATAAATACAGTGTTTGGTTTCTCACATGTCTCTGTTTGTGTATGTGTTTACATGGCCGGTGATGTCACAGGATTTGTATTGTGGGTTTTGGTCGTGGTCTTGTGTGATTTAAAACAATAGGACTCTCAAATTAAAACCAGACAGCAAATATATTAACGTCAGCATATGTCATTGAGTGTCAATTTAAAAATAGCAGTGGAAAAACTGAGAGGAAATACAGGGAGATGACAAGGGATGCATAAACCAGAGAGAAAATGAAAAAGAAGACTTGGATTGAGAAAAGATGCTGATTCTGAAGTAAACTGAATGATTATCTTTTTTTTTTTTTGTAATGTTTATATTAGGGCTGCACGATATATTGTTTCAGCATTAATATCACACTGTGCATATTTGCAACAGACACATCACAAGATATGCAATGTTGAGT
This sequence comes from Danio rerio, assembly GCF_052040795.2. NCBI lineage: Eukaryota > Metazoa > Chordata > Actinopteri > Cypriniformes > Danionidae > Danio > Danio rerio. The sequence continues at coordinate 25,813,709 of NC_141036.1, read as the reverse complement.
AATAATTCTAGCTGTATTTAATTACCGTATTTATACATATTTAATTCCCAGTACTCGGTTGTAGCTGAAAGGGCATCTACTGTGGAAAACATATGCTGAAATAACTGGGGGTTCATTTCGCTGTGGCCAGTCCTGATAGATAAGGGATTAGGCCAAATGAAAATTAATGAATGAATACAGAATTTATGCAAAGTTTTTCTTACTAAGGAAAAAAAAAAAAAAAAAAAAAAACTAAATGGCTTAAAATGAAATGAAAATACAAAATAGGTTCTCTTAAATAATTTATATAAACGCTATATTTTTGTCCAGAATATTTGTACAGTATATTTGTACTCCCTATTCCAGCAAATATTTAGATTTCAAAGTGAAAACAAGATTTTTTACTTACGTCACTGGCAGATCATTTTACTTGTTAAAAAAAAAAAAAAAAAAAACTTTTTTCTTTTGAAGTTGAAAACAATAAAATGCTTTTACTTATTTATTTTTTTCCCTAGAAATGAGACAAAGAAAAGCATTTTTGCATTGCGATTATTAAATTTCTGTATCTGAATACTGTTAAGACTCCCCAGAAAACTGCCAAATAGTGCTACTCAAATTACCTGAAATAAACTGTATTAATATCTGAATATTTACTGTAATATGTTTTTAAAAAACTTATAAACAGCTTTATTCTAGCCAAAATAAAACAAATAAGACTTTCTCCAGAAGAAAAAAAAATATTATAAAACATACTGTAAACATTTCCTTGCTCTGTTAAACATAATTTGGGAAATATTTAAAAAAGAAAAATCAAAGGGGGCCTAATAATTATGACTTTAACTGCATATATACACACACACACACACACACACACACACACACACACACATATATACACATACATACATACACATTTTTTTAGATGTATAAATTTTTTAATTGCTTGTAAAAAATACAATTACTTGTAAAATTTGTAATTTTTTTTTTTTACTTTTTTGTAACTTCTGGAAAGGACTTGAACACACCAATAAACTTGAGAAGCAATGTAATGAACTAAGAACATAAACATAAGACTCAGCAATAACTATACACTCTTATCAAGTTTGCATACCATCAACAGGAATCTAAGGAAAACACTGAGGTAAAAATATCATAGTGTAATGACATCACATAATATTCAGTGATGCAGGCAGGTCACGTACGTTCCTGTAACTGTATAAAGGTTGTCACAACCTCTGTTTACCCAGTGACTAAATGCTGAAATACTGTCCATTAACAGCTGCTAAAGGGAAAAGCCCTGCATGCATACATTGCAATGCTAGTAATGTGTTTTGAGCACAGGGAGTGTCAAATCTTAGTTGCTTAAGCAACAAGTTCACTGATTTCTACATGTCTTTTGTTTAGTCTGAGCAATTCATCAGGATGGACCTTTAAAATTGCTTGAGTGTTTGAATTGTTTTTTATGAGTTCCACATACAGTTCCATCGCCAATGCACATAAATATAAGGTAAACACACATACAGTACTTGGCACACATTCCTATGGACAGTGTGAATAATACATACCCAAACTGGTGCAAAAACAAAACAAAACAATTAAATTCAGCGTGCTCAAGGCCAATGTTGAACCACTCAACAATTACTGGCTACACGTCACTTTCAACCTGCTGGACAGATTTTGGCTGTGCACAAAATCTCTAAAACTGCTTTTGGAGGAAGCATTCTAAGGCATCAAGGCATGTTCATTCATTCTTTTTCCCTTGGCTTAGTCCCTCATTTATATGGGGTTCCCACAGCAGAATGGACAGCCAACTATTCTAGCATATGTTATACAAAGCGGAAGCCCTTCTGTCTGCAATCCAGTACTGAGAAACACCCAAACACCTTCCCATTCATACACAGACTCAAACACTACCGTCAATTTAGTTAATCCAGTTTACTTACAGTATGTCTTTGAACTGTGGGGGAAACTGGAGCTAACATGGGGAGAACATGCAAACTTTACACAGATATGCAAGCTGGCCTAGCCAGGATTTGAAACAACAACCTTCTAGTGGTGAGGTGACAGTGCTAACCACTGAGCCACCGTGCCACCCATCAAGGCATGTTTGAATCCAAATTCTGCTTCACGTTCTGTCTCATCTGATCAAATTTTGAGTGCAGAATAGATCTATCCTTTGCTTCCTTTAACATCTCACAATCCAGTACATATCATTTCTGACAGTTGAGATAAAAAATAAGAATAATCATGTCCCACAGATATCATTTTGCATGTAAATATACATTTCTGACTTTTAATTGAATATCTTGAGAAAAGTTAGTATATGAGCAATTCCAGCATTATGGATGTGACATTTGCAGTAAAATCTCAAAACATAAATTCACAGGGAAAGTATATGTTAACATTATATTGAAACATCTGTTAATATTTTACAGAACAACTAACCACAGAGTTAAGGGACCAGAAAATTTTTTATCTGTAAACATGGTTTGTACTTTAAATGAGGAAAATAAACATGCATTATGGATGTGACCAAAAAAGGATGCGAGTTTGCAGTGTACAACATACTTTGTAGTAATTCTGTGAATTAAACTGCACAACCCAAAAGAAATAATGCTAATCAGAAGGATAAACTACTGTATGTCTCTCTATAGAACAAAGATTATTAGTTTTATTTTATTTAAGATTTTTGGATTTATGAGGAAAAAGCTCTGTTATGGTTGTGACGTCTCTTGCTTATGGATGTGACTTATGTGAAATTGCCACTTGTGTGACTTTGATAAATCAAATATAATTGTTTGAAAACACTGACAGAGACATTTTTGAGGATTTCAAAAGTACCGTTAAATACAGGACTACACAAACACACACACACAGAGACACACACACACACACAGAGACACACACACACACACACACAGAGACACACACACACACACACACACACACGCACACACACACACACACACAAAAACATAGTAATGGTTTTTCATATTTTGGTGGATTCATATTTTTTTTCATGCATGGCAAGGTTGACAATTGCATGGAATCGCTCATAAGCAAATTTTTCCATAAATAATTTGGATATTAAATACACTTAATATTAGTATAAAATGTGTTATAATTGAGTATGGCAATTAGTTATATAATGAATGAACTGAACAATCTAGCTAAGTGAAGTTGATTTATAAGTGAAGTTTATTCATAAACTAATTTTAAGAGGACCACGTGCTTATGATTGCTTGTGGCTGGTCCCGCATTATCCAATTTAAGATTCATTAATCAGACGATTCCTAAGCCACTATAAATACCCTGGGCCCTATCATACACTCGGCGCAATGTAGCGCAAGGCGTGACGCAATTGTTATTTGCTATTTTCAGCTTGGCGCAAGAGTCGTTTTGACATTTTGCGCCAAGCTGTTTAAATAGCAAATGCATTTGCGCTCATATGTGCGCCCATAGGCGTTCTGGTCTAAAAAAGCAGGTGTGTTTTAGCGCGTTGCTATTTTGAGAAACTGTAATAGTCTTTTCATTAGACCAGAACAAACCTGGTCTGAAGTCCGGCGCAGAGTGTGCCTCGCTTACACACTGCTTAATACACACAAGATGAAAAAGAATTAAAATATTAAGGATGTATGTAGGATATAATAAGGATATAAATAGGATATAAATATAAAGAATTAAATATTACAAAACATATTATTTTCTAGCCTATATGAATTTAAAAACCACTGCCTTGAATCCTTCTTTATCTCGGGAGGCTTTTTCAGTTCATTCGCCTCAATTTGCTTTTGTATAATGGTATTATTATTTGCAGTATTATTTATTATATCCATATTTATATTTGTTTTATTAAAAACAAGCTTAGATTTGCCCACCTGTCAGGTTTTAGACCATATGGGGCATAGCAAGGGCAAAGCAGTGGCGCAGTAGGTAGTACTGCCGCCTTACAGCAAGAAGGTCGCTGGGTCACTGGTTCGAGCCTTGGCTCAGTTGACATTTCTGTGTGAAGTTTGCATGTTCTGCCTGTGTTTGAGTGGGTTTACTTCCGGGTGCTCCGGTTTCCCCACAGTCCAATAACATGCGGTACAGGTGAATTGGGTAGGCTAAATTGTCTGAAGTGTATGAGTGTATGTTTGAATGGGTGTGTGGATGTTTCCCAGAGATGGGTTGCGGCTGGAAGGGTATCCGCTGCGTAAAAACTTGCTGGATAAGTTGGCGGTTCATTCCGCTATGGCTTATTTAAAATCGGATTATTAAAGGGACTAAGCAGACAAGAAAATAAATGAATGGGGCATAGCAGGTGTATTTGGAAATAACTCAGTATTTTGACCACACTTCGTTGTTATTGTTCATTTATTCGTTTGCTGGAAATTAGAACTGAATTTAGAAAGAGTTTTGAAACAAATCTTTGCGCTTAACAAACTAAATGAATTATTTATGGGCTAATTGATGTCTGTGCGTAAAGGTTTTCCTATCCACGAGAGCAAAAGCGAAAGTGAACTTACTTTACCTCTTGTAAATAGCAAATGCGCTATGGCGTGACACCGCTGGCTCTTAAAGGGAATGTGAGATGAGACTCTGATTGGTTTATTCTCAAAATACACCTATAACTCATTGAGAAAATAAACGCAACCCTTTTAGACCATGCGCCATGGCGCAAAGCAGATTTTCCCGTCCTTATATTAGAAAATATGGATTATGACACACCCTGAATGCGTTTGCGCCCAGCGCTTTCCGTTTTGAGCATGGACTGTCAAAATAGAGCCCCCTAATTTTCATATAACAGCCATCTTTTTTTTGAAGAATGAGCTCAAACTTCCCTCTTGCCTTACAAACGGGAGGGAGCCCCAGGCTCGAGGATCTTATGAGCTCATAGCTCTCTCCCAGGACAGCATGCCAAACAAGCTTTAATCAATCATTAGCTAAGTGGGAACTCTTGAAATTGGTTTCAATGATGACACTATTATACTGATAAATCTGCTTAATTTCAATCTGAATTTACCTCATTTTTATTGTCTGCATTGTTGCCATTATAAAGTTGTTAAAAACATTATCTTGTGCATAAAGTGCTGTAAAACAAAGGTGACTTGGCCTGAAATAAAATCAACCGTCATGTTTTGCACACCGTCATGCAAATTCCACAACTGACTCATAACTGATGTTGATTGCAGAGCTTCACAGATTTCTATGAAGTACATAATGTTTTATTCACAGACCTGAGTCAATGTTGATAGATAATTTTCTCTCCTTGCGAGAGGTCGAGTGTGTTTTCACTTCTTAGAAATCTTGTTAAAAGCAAATAAAACTTTAATTCAAGTATACCACATTTCACCCTGCATAGTAGTTTCTCTGTTTCCCATAGTCTTTTGAAGGATGGTGTGATGTTTGTGAACTCTTTGCGATCTGACATCACTGACATTGCAAAGTGTGTGTGTGTGTGTGTGTGTGTGTGTGTGTGTGTGTGTGTGTGTGTGTGTGTGTGTGTGTGTGTGTGTTTAACAATCAGACAATCAGCCTCTGTGACTGTGAGAACTCAAGGGCAGAAACACAGAGATGTATGGATGAATGAAAAGGGGGCCGGATGGGAGGAAAAACAGCTGTCAGAGTGAACAAGTGCGCCTGTCCCTTTGAGGAAATGTGAATGATCTGAAACTGATTAAAAAGGAAATAACTCTGACCTACTTTGAATATGCTTATATGTGTGAGGGGGGTCTGACGGCTGAGATTATGATGTATGTCCCAGTGACCGAGCATATTTACGCTCTTATCTGCTCTTTTATTTTCCCGTGACCCTGATCTGTCATTTTAATATTGGTGTCATATAGAAAATGTAATGCGAAAGGACATTGAGGGTATTTTTACAACAAAAAGGTTTTCAGCAAAAAAAAAAAAATGTTTGATGCATTCATTCACTCAGAGTTTTAGGGGCATGAAAATGCAAACTTTTGAAAGTTTTTTTTGTTTTTTTTTGTTTTTTTTGTTTTTTTTTAAGTGCTCAACGACTGCCTATGGTCTTTTCTTATGGAGCCAGATCAGTCTCAAAAAATATTATTAACAAAAAAAATTTATACATGTACAGCACACTTCACATTTGCTAAATGCAATTTGTAAATTCAAACACATTCCTTAAATTCAACACAAAATTTGTGAAATCAACAGTAAAAATGAATTGAATTTGTTCATTTATTTGTGTATTTATTAATCACGTTTTGAATTTACGAATTAGATTGGTGTTTTAATGATTTCTGTTTTCCATTTACGATTTACATTTGGGTATGTATGAATTGTATTTTGAATATATGAATTGGATTTGTGTTTATGAATCGTGTTTTAAATTTACGAATTAGATTTGTGTATTTATGAATCATGTTTTGAATTTACGAATTAGATTAGTATATTTCCGAATCATGTTTTGAATTCATAAATCGGATTTGTATTCGCAAATCGTGTTTTGAATTTCCAAATTTGATTTGTGTATTTATGAATCATGTTTTGAATTTTCGAATTGGATTTGTGTATTCATGAATCATGTTTTGAATGTACTAACTGGATTTGTGTATTAAAGAATTGTGTTTTGAATTTACGAATAGGATTTGTGTATTCATAAAACACGTTTTCAATTTACGAACTGGGGTTGTGTTTTAATGAATCGCATTTTGTATTTACGAATTGGATTTGTGTATTTATGAATCATGTTTTGAATATACAAATTGGATCTGTACATTTTTAAATCATGTTTTGTATTTATGAATTGAATTTGTGTTTTTATGAATCACTTTTTGAATTGACGAATTGGATTTGTGTATTCATGAATACCGTTTTTAATTTACGAATTGGATTTGTGCATTTATGAATCATGTTTTAAATTTACAAATTGGATTTGTGTATTTATGAATCGTGTTTTTAATTTACGAATTGGAATTGTGTATTTGTGAATCACGTTTTGAATTTATGAATTGGATATGTGTATTTATGAATCCTGTTTTGTATTTGCAAATTGGATTTGTGTATTTATGAATCATGTTTTGAATTTATGAATTAAATTTGTGCATTTTTTTATCGCGTTTTGATTTTACAAATTGGATTTTTGTATTCATAAATTACGTTTTCAATTTACGAATTGGGTTTATTTATTTATGAATCGCATTTTGTATTTACAAATTTGATTTGTGTGTTTTTTAATCAAGTTTTGAATATAAGAATTGGATTTGTGTATTTACGAATCACGTTTTGAACTTACGAACTGGATTAGTGTATTTACGAATCACATTTTGAATTTTCAAATTGGATTTTTTAAATGTGATTTGTGTTGTGGATGAATAAATTATATTTTGTAAATGTATTATTTTTTTAGACTGATCTAGCTAATATTTCTGACATTCTCACTGACATGCCACCAACTTTGTTGAAAAAAGTACACAAAAAATTATCTGCCAGTGCCACTATGTAAATATACACTAGGGCTGCAGTCTGCCATTGTTGTTTTGATTATCAGTTTTTAAAAATGGTTATTATCTCTGTGTAAAAGCAATCTTGAAATCTGACATCACATGTGCATGCATATTAAAAAGGTTCAAATGTTGTTTAATCTTGCATACGCAATACCTGCCCACCAAAACAACAACAGTGAACTACAGTATATGTGTAGTGACTTCATCAACTACTGACAGTTTTCTGGTAGTTTTCTGTGTGAAACCTTTCAATAATGCAACGTCACACAGTCGCGACTGACTTGGGAACCCTGTGATCCGAACATTGACCTTGTCCCCTTCCCCCTGTCTTTTTGTTGATCTGTCATCTCTGTCTCCTTGCTGAATAGACTGAATATGCTCTTTTAAAGCGTGGTCATATAAATACTGTGTGTGTTAGTTGGTTCGGCTGGTCAGGTCAGTCTGAAGCACAGCTCTTCAAATTCCTTTTTCTAAGTAGATCTGATAAGAAACAGTCAAGTTAAATTTCAAACGGTTGAAAATAGCGGTAAATCATGCAAAAATTCCAGGTCTTGGTTTAGAATATATTTGTTTCTCTCTCTCTCTCTCTCTCTCTCCCTCTCTCTGTATATGTGTTTGTGTGAGTGAGAGAGACAGAGAAAGACTGCAACTTTGTGTATGTTTTTGCTTTTCATTACCTCCAGTTTCATCAGTTTTTAAAGGGCAGGGGGGCTTTGTGAGACCCCATTCCAAGTCTTCTTATGAATATGTTTTTATAGCAGTAAATCCCTAATTGGCCAATCTACTGTCAACCTTCACCTGATTCCTGGTGGTATGAGGACAGTTTCAGACTGAAGATAATTAGGTGTTTCTTCAACTGTGGGCATATTTGGCCCTGTGGACAACACCATAAATGTCTAAACACACATTCCACCGTGACTAATTTGTTCACTATTGTTTTTACCTTGCTTGTCTTCATGTACACAAATACAGAAATGCAATTTTATGAAAATAGTTGTCATGTGCAAAGTATTACTTGTTCAGTCTATTGGCGATAGCTTGCACTGTCAGTAATAAATCTGTAAGTAAAAGAAAAGTACCAAGCAAGTCTTTTTTTGTGTTTAAATGAAGTCTAAACATAGACCGTTTGGCTAAAAGAAGGCCAAATTTAGGCTGTCAGTGAAAATCTCACAAAAGTCTAACAGTAGCGCAAATCTAGCCTACTCATCAATTACACAATTGATAGACTTTACATGAATAGCCATTCATTTGTGTGTTATTCTGGGATTTGATTGGGATACTGGTCACACTTTACAATAAGGCTCATTAGTTAATGTTAATTAATGCATTTACTAAGATGAACAAACAATGAACAATACATTTACTGCTGTATTTGTTCATGTTAGTTAACGTTAGTTAATGAAAATACAGTAGTTCATTGTTAGTTCATGTTAACTCATGGTGCATTAAATAATGTTATCAAGCATGGACTTGAATGTTAATAATGCATTAGTAAATGTTTAATTATGATTAATAAATGCTGTACAAGTGTTGTTTATGATTAGTTTCTGTTAGTAAATGCATTAACTAATGAACCTTAATGTAAAGTGTTACCAGGATACTTGTTGGGTATGGCAGCATGTTGGCTCGGTAGTTAGCACTCTCACCTTATAGCAACAAGGTCGCTGGTTCAAGGCCAGGCTGGGCCAGTTGGCATTACTGTGTGGAGTTTGCATGTTCTCCCAGTTTTTGCGTAGCTTTCCAGCGGGTGCTCTGGTTTTCCCCAAAATCCAAAGACATGCCCTATAAGTAAATTAGGTAAACAAAATTGGACGTAGTGTATGTGTGAATGTGAGAATGTGTTGGAGTTTCCCAGTTCTGGGTTGCGGCTAGAAGGGCATTCGCTGTGTAAAACATATGCTGGAATAGTCGGCAGTTCATTCTGTGGTGGTGATAAAAAAGGGACTAAGCCAAAGGAAAATTAATGAACGCATGAATACTTTCTGTAATACTGACAGCTCACCAGTTTCTGTACCAATATTTACAAAACCAACTCGTGACAGTCTCAAATACTAAAAATGGCAATAAATGACACTTAATTACTAGATATTTTAACATTGCATGTGCACAGTCACATCAGTGGTACTTCAGAAAATAACATTGTCAACTACTGGCCTGGAATGCCTATACAGCATTTTTGGACATTCATTGAAATCTGCAAAGACATTTGTGATGTTACAAAAATATTTCTATAAAAAATTAATGTATTTAAATAAAACACTAAAATATTTAGCTACTACTGTACTTTTAATACATAATTATAATCACCAGGCAACTCGGTGGCACAGTAGGTAGTGCTGTCACCTCACTGCAAGAAGGTCACTGGTTCGGACCTCGGCTGGGTCAGTTGGCATTTCTGTGTGGAGTTTGCATGTTTTCTCCGTGTTCGCTTGGGTTTCCTCCGGGTGCTTCACAAGTCCAAAGACATGTGGTACAGGTGAATTGGGTAAGCTGAATAGTTGAATAGTTGAATGAAATTAAAAAATGATCTAATTATAACCAATAGACTAATTGATGTGCAATGAAAGCATTACTAACCGACAAAGAAACATGCATGGACAGTGCTTATACATAATTCATTCATAGAAAGAACAACCAGAAAAGGGAAATTGATGCATTCGTGCCAAATATTAGCATCCTTGACCTATAACAATGTACAGTACCTATAACAGTCTGTATGATTGTGTGCTCTTTATCCAGTTTCTATTCTAATTTGCAGTTAATTGGAATAAATAAATAAATAAATCGAAATGCAAATCAAGTATAAATAGCAGAAATGAACAAATAGATTTACCCTATCAGCAACTATTAATCGACACTAAATATAAAAGCAGACACTAACCCGCTACACTCTGAGAAAAAAAGGTACAGGAGCTTTCACTGAGGCGATACCTTTTCAAAAGATACATTTTTGTACCTGAAGGTTCCATAATGGTACCTCAAAGAAACTTTTTAGGTACATTTGGGCACTAATATGCACCTTTGAGGTACCACCGTGGACTCTGGGTACAAATATGTATCTCTTGAAAAGGTACTTCCCCAGTGACATCTCCTATACCGTTATTTCTGAGAATGTATATCGAAAAAAATTCCACCACCCCATCCAAACTATTAGGATACTGGGTATCAGATTTGCACAATTCAGATTTTCACTCGCTCGAAAGCTTGACAAACCTCCTGCACGTAGCTACGGTTGCTAAGCCACGATTGATGTGTGGCAGTTTTCAAGTGTGGCTTAGTCGAAGGGTCAATTCTAGAGCAAATCAGAATGATTTCTGAAGAGTTGTGTGATGCCAAAGACGGAAATAATTACTGATTTACCACAAAGCTTTGAATGGGAGTATACAGTTTATATTGACGGATTAACTGATTTTCAAATTGACTAATTAATTGATTTCTAAAGCACTCTGTAAATTATTCAAAGTCTGATTTATGTTAATAAAACTTATTAAAATAATTAATCAAGTTTTAGCTCATTCATTCATTAATTTTCTTTTGGCTTTCCTTTCACCTCGAGTTTTTACTTTTATTTTATTTTTTTATTCTATGACATTCAGCCTGTTGTTTTTACCAGTTTAAGCTATGTATATTGAGATTACATGTGAAGTTATTTTGATTCAACTTTAAGCATTAACTTTTTTTAATCCAAATAGACCAGATTTGTTTTATTTCTGTTTAAAAACAAGTAGGACTATCAATTGTATTAAACACAATTAATCACCCTTTGGGTACTTCATTTCAGAGAAGCTATGTTTGGTGATTTAATTGTTCTTCTCATCTTTTGTTAATGTGTCAGAAGGTGTGAGACAGCTCATTTTGTTGCTGTTGTGCTGTCCTTGCTTGACTCAGTGCTTCAGCGCTCCAGAGTAAACAGACTCTTAATTCACGCCCACTATAGGCTGGATTTGAGCACTGACGACCGTGTTTACAAACGTGAAGGATCAAGTTCAATCAGTTGTTAAATCCAAAGATGCACCTCAATGCAGTGCATTGGAGAAAGTCATCACTGGGACAGATATTATGTCCATAAAATGCTATGCCCATGCTAGTTCATAGCGGTTCATTAGACCTTGTTTGGCCCCAATCATTCAAACCTGCATCTGGTGCACTTCTTCATCTATAGAAACTGATCACTCAGAGTCACATAAGGACAGACTGACCACTTCACTGAGCTGATTTACTGACCTTCAAAAGATTACTGGGCGAATCACAACATGGAGAGTGCACTAAATGAATTAGCAAGGAACAGCCCTGTGGAATAAGTGATTGACTGATAGTTTATAAATACAAAGACAAGATAAAGAGATGTGCCAGCTTTAAATCTGGACCTCAGTAAGTCGTTTTTGTTATAGGGCTTTATCGGTTGTGTAATGGACTTCTATTTTTTTTTCCAGTCAAGCCAGGGCATCACATTCGTCCCCAACTGACCCAAAGAAATATTGTGATTGAAAATATCAATCATCGAAGCCCCCCAAAACCTCAGCAATCAAAATCATCATTCACTGTTCCTTGCGAATGCTGACCCGATCAAGCAGCTATTCATTTCTGACCCGATCAAGCAGTTAGTCATTTCTTTGCGCAATGTTCTTTCCTTTTAGTTCAAGGAAAAGTGCAGTTTTTGAACGTGTGCGTCATTCCGAACAAAGAAAATCAGGAGTAAAGAGGGGGCGCAGTTGGATATTTATTGTGCTCTTTTGTTGGAATCCACAGTAATCTCACACATTTGAATAATAGACTGTGTAATTATTTCCAGATGGCCACAATGCGCCGTTTAAAGTGAAGAGAGAGACCTGTTGAAAAACTGTCAGGCAGGAGAAGAAATATGTTCACCATCCTGAGCGCTAATCAAAGGATGTGTTTCGCTGCTGATAGAGTCACAAATCTGTTCCTGAAGCTGCAGCAGCTGCGCAAGCCTACGAACTACGAATTATTTTACATCAAATGAATATTTCAATGCTTATTACTGAATCTTGAAACAAAACAACCAATTTTGGCCATTTTAATCCTTTGATATGTGCCATAATCAAATGTTGACTGTAAAACTGAAACTCTGAATCAATGGACAAAGCTTCGGCAGGATTCCAAGACAATGACGCATGCTATTGTTTTCTCACTAGGAGAGCTGCAATGCCTGTTGACTGGATTACTTTGAAGAGAGAAGAAACACACCTAGCAAACTATTGTTTTGGATGTCAGGGATGAGTAGGCATGACTAGAAATGAACTGCACTTGTGTTTTGAGTCTATATAAATGGAAGTCACGCCAATTGAATCTCAGACAAATGTTTGTCATTCCATTGCAAATTGTTTTATTTCTGTACTCTTTATTAGCATCGTGACAAACTGACCAGCTGTCAGAGTGTTTTGAAAGAGACCCTGTTATGTTCATAGTGAAATTCTTTTATTGTTCTATGTTTAGAAGTAAAAAAGGTGTAGTGCTAGCAAACATGCCGATGCCACCCATGCTGCTAAATGCAGCATTTAGTGTATAGGTAAAATATGTTCTGCGTGTTTTCCATTTAACAAAGAGAAAATGTCAGCACAGAGAAAACAGCTGTTGACAAAGCATCTGATAATACTAACATTTGAGCAAATCTGCGTGTTCTGGTGCTCCAGTAAAGTCTTATCACATTTTTATACAGCACTTTGTTTAAGCAAGCAGATTTATAATATTAAACAAGAAAAAGTTTATAAAAGAGTTAGCTACTTTCAATTAAAAGTGCACTTTACTTTCTATTTTTTGCTTAAACATCTTACATCATCTAGTTTTTTTTTTTGAGTATCTTTAGTCTTTTAGCTGCATTTTTCTAGAATTTAAAAAGAATACTTAACATATTCTGTAATAAATTTCATTCACCTGATTTATGGGTGTTTCCCAGTGTTGGGTTGTGGCTGGAAGGGCATCCGCTTGGTAAAACATATGCTGGATAAGTTGGCGGTTTGTTCATTGCGCTGTGGTGAAAAGAAAATGAAGAAATTAATGAAACAAGGGGTGGCACGGTGGCTCAGTGGTTAAGAATATTGCCTCACAGCAAGAAGGTTGCTGGTATGAGTCCTGGCTGGCCAAGTGGCATTTCTGTGACAAGTTAGCATGTTCTCCCCATGTTTATGTGGGTTTTCCCCACAGCAATTTTCTTTAGTCACAGCAAAAGTCTTAATATTTGGTTTGAGTTGTTTGTTCATCACAGGAAAGACATAAGCCAATCATATGCAGTTAGAGGCAAAAAAATAAAAAATTTGATTAATTCATTTTTCAAGTCTTCAGGTTTGAGTTGTTTGTCTCTTTACATGCTGTCACATGATGAATAAATTACTCAAAAACCAGAAGACTCAGAAGGTGAACTAATCATGGGTCTTTCTGGCTCAGACTGTGTGCATTGGTTAAGCTTATATGGGACTCAAACTTGAACACTTGTCAGAAGAGGTGAGCTGAGCTAGTCCCAGTAAACAATGATTGATTATTTTCTCTTCTTTTTAGTCTTTTAGTTATGATTTTTTTGTAGTGTGATCAATATTCAGACGAGTTGTAGACTAGTTGTAGATTGTTTGAAAGCAACTCGCAACAGTTAAATGATATAAATGAACAAAAAGACTTGAAAAAAAGTGAATTGAAGTTGGCATTTACAAACAGTAACACATGTAAAAAAAAAAAAAAAAACACAATTTATATATATAAAAAAATTGCTTATATATTTTTTTTCATTTTCTTGTTTAATACTGGGAGGTTTGTCAGGATATTCCCTTCATATATAATACTAAGCCTCTTCTGAAGCTGGGATTCTGTGTAAGGGAATTTATGAGCCTCCGAAAGTTACATCCACACAGTAGAGTGCATGCCAAAAACAGTTGGGGAGAGGGCAGAGTACATAGTTTGCTTGGAGGCGGACACAAATAAAGAAATAGCTGGGTTCGTATTAAGCAGCACAAAATTCAACTAGGTCTATTATGCCACATAATTACACAGACAGATTATTTAAAAAAACACTGCATTTCTATCCACCTTGCTTGAGATGGCAAACACAACAGAAACGTAACTAAACACAAAAATTTCTTCAAAAGTAAAGATTTATTCCGATGTCACTAAGACACTTTTTGGGATCTTATTATTAAGAAAATTAACAGCAGTAATTTGAGACAGAAATCTTGTGTGTGTGTGTGTGTGTGTGTGTGTGTGCGTGCGTGCGTGCGTGTGTGTGTGTTATCATAAATAAACTTAGCCCTTTTTTTAAACAATTTAATTCATATTTCCTAAAAAATGCATGTAATTATTTCAAAATAATAACAATAATTAAATTATGTAGAGAAAATGTGTCGCTATGTCACAAATTGGACAATTTTCTTACTTCAGTGTCATGTGTTTGCTTTTGCCCTGTAAACCAATATCTCGAAATCTGAAGTCACCTTTGTGTCTGCCAAATTAAAATGACCTTAGCTTAATGAAGTAAATCATGTAGTTGGACAAAGGATGTCTGGCATGTTAAGCATACTGTATGCAATGGCACTGTAATGTTATTAAGATTGGAGGGCAGCATATTAGCCAAAGTTGATACAGATCTCTGACTGAATGGCTACTATGACTTTAAGCTCAAGATAAACCGTTTCAAGTCTTAAGCTGAAGGTTAGTGGAGTTGGTCAGACTTGTATCTTGAGAGGGTTCCTGAGAGAACTGGGTCTTGCTAGCCATAAGTCAAAGATATTTAGTCGGATAAAATGATTGAAGAATATGTAATGTAACTTGAAGGGATTTAGACATGCAGTGCTCAACTGGAAAAGCTTTTAGAAAATCCACTGCTTATGTCGACCTGCATTTTGAAGTTGTGTGCTCAGATGATCTGTGAATGTGGGTATAGGGCAGACTGAACGTAGCAATGTATATTTTGTCAAGCATAATGAAGATGCCTGGTTTGCAACCATGCATACTGTGTGACGCAAATAGGTGTTGCATGGAAAATGCTTTAGACTTGCACATAAAGGTTTGAAAACAATATTTTGACAGCAGTGCAACAAATGAACTATTGTTTTTTAAGTATGAAACATATTTAAATAATCTGAAAAATATTTTTACACTAAACAACCTTCTTAGAGTGTTTTTGCGGACTTCAAACTTAAATTTTGTGAACTCCAGTGTTATGAACACTGGTTTTGGATTTTTAGATTTTGAGACACTTTAAATCATATTTATGCCAACCTCAATTAACAAAATTACTGAAAGTAAACCTTTTAGTGTACACCCTATTTATTCATCAGCAGTGCATGTAAATAAATAAATGCATTAAAAATGAATCAGTTAAAAGAAAGAGTATACGTGCTTTCTCTACAGTAACAAAACAAATGCCGTGACAGACAGAAAGTCTAATTAGATTTCGTAATTGCTTCTGGTCACTGAAGGGTTAATGAACAAGTCAAGGGACAGTGCAATACAATTAGTTTAAGAAAGTCTTAAGAGCTCAGCTTCTTTCCATCACCCTGATGAGGGCACTGACCCAAGCCAGCTGCCCTTCTACGAAAGCATACCCAAACATGCAAGAAATGCAGCTCGGTCTGCACACATGGTCACATGGCAAGAAATAAAGGCTAAATAATGAGCAAAATATGACTATTTGTTATACTTTTTTCTATAGTTTAAAAAAAATTGAGGAATTTGCTTAATTGTTTGTAATTTAGTGTGCATTGTGCCCTGGGTTGTTTAAGGACGAGGTCTGGCATTAGTTAGGAATAATCCATGTCCCTTGGTTTGTCTAATTATTCTATTAGGTTAGGACATCTGATATCCAGAGTAACCCAACACGATGATCCAAGAGCTGAAGGACACAAATCAAAACAACTCATTTAATAGCTACTAAACAATTTGTTTTCTAATAGGGATGTCCCATTGTCTATCGACAACCAACGTTCTACAAAATATCTCCATTAGTGTTTGTGAAGGGAAGCAAAATGTATTTTTGGGTGAACTATCTCTTTATACTCATCAACTTTTTTATAGTTTAAGTGCCAGTAGTAACTTATCTATCACTTGCTCACTTCCTAATAGGGCTGGGCTGATGAACGATATTATATCAAATCGTGATATATATAAGCTCTGGAATATTTACTTTATATCGATCTAAGAGCAAGTCACACAGCATAAATGTGCAAAAATGGGAATCTACATGTGATGTACAAAATTTTTGGCCACTGAAAATGTATCAGCTTAAAATATGTTAAATGGACTCTCTAATTGTTGTGGCTTCAGTTGTTGTTGGGATACTCTTTTAAATCTGGAAGCATTAACAACTTATAACGAAATATATATCGGTATTGTTCAATACGTATTATGTTATATTGGTCATATTGTTCACTTGCTAACTTAAATGCTCTTGTGCCAAACTGTCTAAAGACAAATTTCAAGCTTACAAAAAAAGAAATAAAATCACATAAAAAAAAGATTTATCATGGTACTTGTTTTTCCTTTTTTTTTTCATGTTCTCCAAACACAGTTTTTATAAATTTAAGTGGATTGAACATAAAACAAAGTTCTGCCAAAAATATTTTTAATTGTATATAATTGTAATTGTAATAATATAATTTTGTCAACTCATTTAAAGGTGGTTCATTCTGCTGTGGGGACCCCTGATTAATAAAAGGACTAAGCCGAAAAGAAAATGAATGAATGAACGCAAAATAACAGGAAATAAATGGTTCACATTATCTATTTGTGCAACCCTTTTTCTATGACATATCAACCAATATATATACTGTATATATTTTAAGTTTCTTTGAATTTAATACCCAAATAACCAGATTTTGTGATTCACGATGAACAGGGTTTTGAAAATATAATACATTATTACATAACGCTATCCAGTTATAATAGAACAAAAGATGCATGATTGGAAATGCTATCAGCATATTTCACAGAGGACTGATTTTGTCCCATTAATGATTATGGTATTAGTTCAGTTCAGGTCTAGGAGCATATTTGTGCTTGCATAATGTGCTAAAGCTTAAGCTTCGTATACTGCTGTGCTGTCGTGTGTTTCCTTCTGACCAACAAATAGACTGACTATCAAAGATATGCAAAACATAAAATAATTTTTTTTTTTTTTTTAAAGATTAGATCACCTCAAAAATAAAAGTCTGGTCATCATTTACTCACCATCATTTAAGTGTGTTTTGAAGATCACTTTCCTTAATTTTCAAAATACAAATGAAGATATATTTCATCAAGTCTGAAAGATTTCTGTCTTTCTATTTAAAGTCTACTTTAATAAGAATCTATTCAGAAGCATACAGTCATTAACAAAATAGAGAATAAAAAATGCTTGTTTAATGAACGTTTTCTGAAGAGACAAGATTATGTGATACACAGATTTAATTTAGGCTGTTATTTACATAAAATTACTGATCAGCGAACATGAACAAAACTCAACCAGATGTGCTGGATGCACAACAACAAGCTTCGGTTCTTGTTGAATCTCAAACATGAAAAGATGATTTATTTTTATATATCAGTTAATCATTCCTGACCTTCTTTAAGGGGTTTCAAACCTTTAGGAGTTTCTGTCTTCTGTTTAACCCTATAAGAAACATTGATGAAAGCTGAAACCCTGTAACCAATAGTCCCATTTCCACTGTTGGGCCAGTGTGAGCCAGGGCTTTTATTGGGCCGGGCAATGTTAATAGCCAGGAAGCATGAGCTGTGAAGCAGAAATCATGTCGCATTTCATGAGCTACTAGCGTGGGCTAGTAGCTCATATCGCGGCACGCAAACTCTGCCCCAGAACGTCCCCCGAACCAAACGTCACACCACCCGCCCATTTCAGCAGGAATCAGGCAGATAAAGCACACCATTGTGATGTCACGAAACTATTAAAATAAAAACAACCGAAGCAAACAAATTACATGTTACTGTGCAGCATTACATTATGTCTATACGCATAGGCCTATATGTTTTGATTGATTGATTTTATTTGACCATTTAACAAAAATACAAAAAATATACAAACAAGTGATATGTAATATGTATCTCTCATACATATTACATAACTGTCAAGGATGAAATGCACAAAAAAGCCAGAGGCTTATTTGTGGTCCTCGATATTTAAAAAAAATGAACGAGCAAATCATAAACAAAATCCTCAAATTTCAACTGTAAAACAACCAACTTTTAATTTCACTTCTAAAAACACCCTCAATTTGAATCTTTTTAAAAATCGTGGGCAAAACATTCCAAGCAGCAACGCTAGTACACAAAAATGAATTTCTACCTTCTATCCCTGCTACGCGCTCTTGTAGACTGAAAATGAACCTCACTAACTAACATAATAATTAAGAAAATATTTTTGGACCATTTTCTTTAAAATCTTAAAAAACTAATCACTAATTTAAAAATGTTTACCCTTTTCTCAACTTTTAAAAAATTGCTTTGACTATAATGTTAATTATTTAAATGTGTCAGTGTAGGTAATTTCATAACAATTTTACACAACTTTTTGGGCCGTCTGCCATTTATTTAAAAATTTTTTTTAGAACTA
This sequence comes from Danio rerio, assembly GCF_052040795.2. Lineage (NCBI taxonomy): Eukaryota > Metazoa > Chordata > Actinopteri > Cypriniformes > Danionidae > Danio > Danio rerio. Next base: position 25,794,725 of record NC_141036.1, on the reverse strand, counting down.
CCGCTGTACCAAAAAGCTGCAGCATAGTCCAAGTATGACAGCACTAGTTAAATTTTTAAAGTTTGGGTAGGAGCTAAGCCTGTCTTGCTAAAAACTTAATTTTAGAACAAATTTTTGAATGGACTGGACAGCCATCTTTTCACCTGTCAAATTACTGTCTAAAATGCAACCTAAATATTTTACTTCCTGTTTTAGAGTAATATTTTGATCCCCTACTTTTATCTCTGACCAGACACATTTTCTTAGTTTCGCAGCTGAACCAAATAAAATAAATTCAGTTTTACCCAAATGTAAGGACAATTTATTAAGGCAAAACCATTTAGAGACTTCCTTAATTTGTTTACTTATTTCGTTTTCAATAAATTCCCTTGTCTCTTGAGACACAAATATTGCTGCATCATCGGCATATAACAAAAGCTTATTTAAACAAGCCATTTTCAAATCATTAATATATATATATATATATATATATATATATATATATATATATATATATATATATATATATATATATATATATATATATAAAGCAACAGACCTAAAACTGCCTTGAGGAACCCCATAGGCGACGGGCACATCATCTGATAATACTCCATTTAAATCTACTATTTGACTTCTGTTTTTAAGGTAGAATTTTATCCATTTACAGGCCATATTACAGAAACCCATTGCTTTAACTTTTTAAAGCAATATCCTGCGGTCAACTGTATCAAACACTTTTTGTAGGTCGAAGAAAACCATCTCACTTAACTTCGCTTCATCCATATCTCTCTTTATATATTCAGTTAACTATTAAATTGTTGAATCAGTAGAATGATTTTTCCTAAAACCTGACTGAAACTCATACAATGTCATATTTTAAAAAAATAATCTTCAATCTGCTCATAAATAATTTTCTCCATCACTTTAGACAAAGAACTCAAAATTGATACCGGCCCAGAAAAAAAAAAAAACGTAAACTGTACTAGCTTTCTAGATATGATGTAGATATGTAGACATATTTATCTAGATATGATATAGCCAGTCACATCTGTTTCTGTAATAGTTAAATGACAGTGAGCTGATGGATCTAGCTATTTATTGTATAGCAATATTCTACTGTATTCTATTCTACTGATTTTTAAATCAATTTATTCTTATGAAAATACCCTATGGCTGGAGGAACAAATATAAACCATTTATTGTCAGTTAAAGCTGTTTTTATCTTTATTCAGATCTTAATTCCATTCAACTACATCAATAGCTGGATGCCTTCCAGGGAACCTCATCCCTTTCGACCCTAGCAACTTGTTTTTCAGAACATCTTGCTGCTTCATAATTTTAGACGGAGATAGACTTTCAATGGAGAGAGAGAAAAGCCATAAAGTGATGTCAGAAGACAGAATTTTTATTTATTAGTGAACTAAGATTAATCCCTTCTCAACCCATTTGCATTTTTACATTAATTGAATTTATCTGATAGTCTATGTAAATTTGTGATTTAGACTATCAGAATTTTGATAGTGCCTGTATGTCTATATATAACATCCATCTGTTGAGAGCTGTACAGATGAAGTCTTAAAAAATGGATTATGCATAAAGCGAGCGGGCAGGGTGTGGAGAGAGTGGGAGTTGAGATGTCTAGAGGGTTAAAACTGAGAAAGGAGGCAAATCCGAGAGTGACAACTTCTCACCAGTTGGCAAGCGAAACATTTCAGTCATTTTTTTTGCCTCGATACACATTGACTAATGAAACGCTCTTTGCCGTATATAGACTGGCCGTATGACTGACGGCTCACATGCTCGCCACATTTAGCCTGCAATAGAGGGGACAAGAATGGTGATGAGGTCGCCCCGAAATATGAAGTGGCCACAGGCGATGAATGCGATTGGACAGTTATTAATATCATTAGCGCTGGATTAGCTCTTTGGTTTTTCCCCACTTCAGTCCCTCTCCAGCCATTGCCAAGCATTACACAGCTAATCTCATCTCCCTCCAGTAATGACACATTCACAGTCTCGTGTTTACGGTCATTTTGGAAAATTGTAGAGAAAAACAAAATCATCTGGAGCAGGGTGTGAAGGCAAGGTTAATTCTCAGTGTGAAAAATGGCATGATTTGGGCTTTCGGGGAAGCGCTTACCCAGAGTAATGAGGCTACTGAAGACGCTAATGAGTGTGTGGGAATGATTCTGCTTTGAGGTGAATCAAGTAATCGCTTTTTGGAGAAGTATTTTAAGTCGCACACAGCACGTCGCCTACATGACTAATCATTCTGGATATGCTAATGGATGCTAATATATGCAAACAAAGTTACACTGGAAGATTATTTCTGATTGGGCCATATGGGGTGAGTGGGTGGGCCTTATTCACACACTTTAAATTCACATAACAGATTCCCCTCATTTCACTGAGTCAAGACGGAAACCACGGCAATCCTGGCAGCATGCAAACCGACAGTTATAGCAGCAAGCAATATGAAGTGGGTGGAAATGTTTCCTCTGAAAGTTCAGCAAAGATCAGGAAGTTTCTAGTTGAATTAAAAAAAAAAAAAAACAGAGTCATGCTTCTTGTTCTGTCCACTGTAAATCTGATTTAGAACAGACTTGAAATCTCCAACAACAAACTCCTCTTAAAAAGCAAAACAAAGCCAAAACAGAGTCATTGCTCCAAAAAAATGAAAAACATGTATTCATGTAACATGTAAAACTTGTATGATCTTTCTTCTGTAAAGCAGAGCAAAATGTAGGCATTTATTCAAGTACAATCTTCCCCATCCCAGTCCCAACAATGTACTTTTTTTCTCATATGCTGCATTAGAAATGCCCTTGCATTAGCCTTTACTGTTTTTTTTTTTTTTTTTTTTTTTTTTGTGTGTGTGACCTCAAATAATAAATAAAAAATAGGACAGCATGGAAAATGCAAACAAAAAAGAAAGCAGTGATTTTCTTACTTTTCATTGCAGACAACATGAACAAAATATTTTGTCTGGTCAACTTCATTTCATTTGTAAATATCCTTTGCTATCAGTCAGATCTGCAACACATTGCAAAAAAAAAGTTGGGACAGGAGCAGTTTAGAGTTAGTAATCAGGTAAATTGGTTAAATAATGATGTGATTTGAAACAGGTGATGTCAACAGGTGATTGTAATTATGATTTGGTAAAAAGCAGCATCAACGAAAGGTCTAAAGCTACCGTCACACTAGAGTTTGTGGGCCCTATCATACACCCGGTGCAATGCAATAGTTGTTTGCTAGTTTCAGTTTGGCGCAAGAATTGTTTTGACATTTTGTTCCATGCTGTTTAAATAGCAAATGCATTTGTGCTCATATGTGCCCCCAGAGGCATTCTGCTCTAAAAAAGAAGGTGTATTGAGGTGCATTGCTAGCGTGTTGCTATTTTGAGAAAATTAAATAGAAGGTTCAAATAGGTCAGATAAAAGCTGGTCTATTGTCCGCGTTAGTTGTGCGCCTTGCTTGCACATTGCTTAATACAGACAGGGTGTACAGCAATATGCAAATATCTTTACATATGAAAAAGAATTAAAATATTAAGGATATATATATAGGATATAATGAGGATATTATATATATATATATATATATATATATATATATATATATATATATATATATATATATATATATATATATAATGTGTATATGTGTGTGTAAAGGATTAAAATATTACAAAAAAAATTTCTAGCCTACATAAATATAAAAACCAAACTTTTTTGGCTTCTTCATCTCGGGGGGGCTTTTTAAATTTATTCATAACAATTTGATTTTGTGTTGTAATTAGCATTATTATTTATTATATGCATGTCTATTTTTGTTTTATTAAAAAAACTTAGATTTGCAGAGATGCTCTGTTTATCGGTTTTTTTTTTGCTAGTGAAATGCTCAGTTTTTCCACTTACAAAGTCCATCATGTAAATAGCAAATGCGCTATGGCGTGATGCAATTGACTCTGAAAGGGAATGGGAGATGAGAGACTGATTGGTTTATTCTCAAAACACACCACCTATAACTCTTTAAGAAAATAAGCTCAACCCTTTTAGTCCATGTGGCGCAAAGTGGATTTTTTCTGTCCTTTAAATAGGAAAAGTGGATTCCAACATGCCCTAATTGCCTTTGCCCTTTGCGCATGGATCATCAAAATAGAGCCCGTTGTGTGCGATATTCTGTCGTACAGCGCTGCGAAAAAGGGCAGGATTAAACAAGATTATTAGACATTTAAAAAAATTGAGCGATTGCTCCATGTTTTAAATTTCTGTCCAGAGAGATCAGGTTTTGATCCTCTATTGTTCTCACAAAGTCAAGTGACGCCATTTCACAGGTCAAAGTTCACCAAGTTTGAACTTTGCACCGCAGCAACCTGCGAAACTTAATGCATGACCCTGCATTTCCAGTCTGACGCATTCGCGTGCATATGAATGGAAGTCTATGGAGAGAAAAGTCAAGTGTGACCGCAGCTTAATCCTTATGAAGATGGGCAGCAGATCATGACAAAACTATTAAAATACATGCGAATACATGATAAAATTATTGAAATGTTTAAAGACAATATTCCTCAAAGAAAGATTTGCAGACATTTGGAAATTTCCCCTTTAACAGTGCATAAAAGATTCAACAAATCTGGAGGAATTTAAATAAGTAAAGGACAAGAGGGATCCAACATGTAAACAACACCGTACTGTTGCCCACATTAAGACTTGTTTGCAGGAAGAAAGAGACAAAATGACACCTGAAACACTTCATTACTTGCTGTCTATGTGAAAGGAATAGCAACATTACAAAGTGGTAAATGTTTTACTGGTCCTGTTTTGAAAAGTGTTGCAACAACCATAATTGGAATACGTGTTTATTCTGAAAATAAAAATAAAAAATACAAATCAAAAGGAACAATATTAAATAATGTTGTATTTTCTGCAACGAAATAAATCAAAATAAATTTAGAAATCACTACTTTTCTGATTTAGGGTTGTAATTCGATGCACACAAAGTATAATTTTATAAATGTTCAAAATAAATGTTTCTTTTTTTTTTTTTAATCAATATACTTCACCTAATAAGAATGTATCAGGAGTTACAAGTATTCGTTTTGTTAAATAGTGGTGGTCTTTGAGGACAAAAAAAAATCTACATTCTACTGTGATCACAAAGGAAAGTAACCCGTTTAATCAACATGAGTGTGAGTAAATGATGACAGAAACAAAACACAAGACACACAACAGAACAGAACAAAACAGATAAGAACTGAACAGAACAAACCCTCCCCTCTCCCCACCCCAGTTTTTTCTGAGGAACATCACAGATTTGGATTAACGTGAAAAAATGACAACATAAAAGCTGAAAAAGCCTGAAATGGATCCATCTGTTATTTAAAATAGAAACTAATACTTTGTTAAAATTATCTAGTTTGTTAATGCAATGTAAATGCATCTGTTTTTATTAAAGCATGGCATATGCGTTTCTAATTTTTAAATGTTGATCCTTTAACTAAACCTTCAAGAAAAAAAAAACAGAATGTGAATTGTGAGTACTTGTTTTTCAAAGACTCTGAATTAATTTGAGGTATATTTTCCCCAAATATATACAGTAGAATAAAAGGACTCTTTGAAATACATTCATGAGAATCAGAAGATTCATTATAAGAGTCGTCTTTTTACAGATCAAATATGAATTGTCAATAAAAGCTTACGAATATTAATGCACCTGGCTTCAGTACTGTTAAAACATGTGTCTGTGCCATCAATGTGCTTGTTTCACATGGAGATTATATCATAACCTACTAGACTCAATCCAAATAATCCAAGCCCTCTACACCCCCTCTTATACAACAACCACTGTGGGATTCATTTATGGATTAGTAAAAAAAAAAGTTACTATTAATCTGGAAGTACAACAGACGAAACAGGGACACCTGGTGATCGTAAGGTTAAACTGCACCCTAATAAATGAGCATTTAAATTGTTCGATTGTAATAAAAAGGATTGCCTAATATGACAGACAAGAAATAAAATGTATTAACTATGGATGCTTAATATGTTTTTTTTTCTGCATGGGAAGGCAAAACATTAATCTCACTTTTTCTCACTCATGCAATGCTGATTAAATGATGTAACAGTATTAAACAACCACAACTCAGTACATGATCAGAATGTGATCAGATCAGAAGGCGTTTATGTAATCTAATCCTGTCTTCTAGATGTTGATGAGGCAAATAAAGTAGCTTTCACACATAGGAACTATATATTAAAATGGTTTATTTACAGCATGGTTAAAATTCTGGCATCATTACATTAGATTAGTGTTGTCACGATACTGGAATTTCTAACTTCATTACAATACTTTAAAAAATATTGATATTCTATACCATTTTCAAAACCAAAAAGAATAAACTCCACAATAATAAGAGTATACAGATGAAGGAAAAGGAAAAAAATACACTAAACCTTACAATAAAAATTCAAAATGAAACAAAAAAGTTCTCAGGCGTAGCTTGAATAGTGTGTTGGTTCTCTCTGCATAAGGGATTCATCAGAATAAACAGCAAAAATCAGTCCAAGGCACTCAAAAAAAATTAGAAAAAAATATTAAAATGACCTTCCTTAAGTTCAAAGGGCAACAAATTACTAGTAAAATCTTAGTGCTTATCTTATTTTAGCCATGAAACAAAAGATTAAACCATCTTAAAATTATTAATGAGAGAGGTTACAATTTTTACTTTTAGAGATTTAGCAAAAATGGACAATACGCATAACAGCAATATCACTTTACCAAAGGTCTAAGTGTCACTGACGGTTCAGATAAAAATATTTATACAGTGATAAAAAGACAAAAGAGACATCTAAAAGTATTTGCTGATTTTGTTCTGTTGTATTTGTTAACCTGTTGTATTGTAATATTATGTCATGTTACTAAATTGTAAAATGAGTAAATATGCCACTGGTTATTTCCCTCCCTTCTGCTGAAAATAGAGGGCAAAGCCAGTAGTGATGCTAATTTAAAAGCAATATTGTATCATATTTCAGAGCCAATATTAATCTATTTTTTTGACAACACTGTATTAGATCATTCAAAGCCAGCATCTTTCTATAGAAAACCCTGGGCCCATTTTTAAACCAAATTGAATTAAAATAGATTTTTTTTTTATTCTTTTAACTTTGTTCATGGATTATTAAAATGTTTATTATAAGTGATTTATCATTCATTCTTATTTGCTTTACACAATGGATGCTCTTCCTGCCACAACCCAGTACTGGGAAACACCCACACACTCTAACATGCACACTCATACACTACAGCCAATTTAGTTCATCCAATTCACCTATAGCACATGTCTTTGCACTGTGGGGGAAACCAGAGCACCCAGAGAAAACCAGAGCACCCAGAGAAAACCTTCGCGAACACAGGGAGAACATGCAAACTCCACACAGAAATCCCAGTTAGATTTTTAAATCATTATTTTTTTAACAATGAATGTGTACTTTCCTTCTTCAATCAAAATAAACCACCCTCACTTTTCCTCACTATTATCTGATGATTTGTTTAAGGTGTAAAGGTTGGACAGTGAACCTTTTTCACAAGCCTTTTATGACGCGTTTAACAGTCATCAGCATCTTAAATCCTTGAAAGTTATTAATATTTAGATTTTTTTAAATGTATGAACATTTATATGTATTGATGTACATATATCTTCTTAGCCTCAAATTACAAAAAAATAATTACCGTTTATGTGAGGTGTTTCTAATGCAGCGTCTATGGGACAGGACAGTATATTTAATATTCTCCTCTCTGGCTATCGTCATCAGTCTTGCACAAATTTTTCCCTTTTTCTGAAAGTCTTTATAACATCATTATGGAGTTTTTTTAAATTATTATTTGAGCGATTTCCGCTCCTGAAAAACCCGGAAATGTGAAAAGTGTGGGTCTATAGCCTGCCATTCACATGAGACTGGCCAATAGCAAACAACTATTCAATGATCCAATCAATTCACAAATAACAAGCTCTGCCTTAATGTTTTTGTTTGTTTGAGAAATCATTATAATCGGATGAACATTGCAACAGGGAAGACAATACTTCATAATTACAATCTGTGTTTTTATCAACTTTAGGTTTCAGTGTTTAATAAAGAAAAAAAGCATTGAGACTTAAAAATTCTTTAAAATCACCTGTATGAGATGACATTAGCAGGAGTAAATATTTTTTTGTAAACTTGGTCATTATAATGTATATTTTCTCTTTACATTACATTGTCTAAGCAAAATTGGTCACAATAATTAATTTGGTTCTTCCAAAATTGTTTAGTATCTGAGTGCTACATTCAAATTCCAAACGACTTTAGGGCAATTTAAATAGTTTGTTCTATATTATGAATGAAATTTGTGTGTAACATCATTAATACGTGACTTACCAGTACCAGTTGTGTTGCTTCAACTCAACAGTTCTCTCCTGAGGCTTCATGGAATATTAAAATGCCCATTTGATACACAATTCAGAATCATTGCGAGTATATTGGTGTACAAAACAGAATTAGAATTTTTTTTTGCACATAGGCTGCTATCTATACCAGCGGTGTTCAAACTCAATCCTGGAGGGCCGGTGTCTTGGAGAGTTTACACCCAACCCTAATCAAACACACCTGAACCAGCTAATTAAGCTCTTACTAGATATACTAGAACAGGGGTGTGCAAACTCGGTCCTCCAGATTTTAACTCCAACTTGCCTAAACATACCTGCAAGGATGTTTCTAGAAAGCCAAGTAAAGCTGCGGTCACACTAGAGTTTGTGTGTGCGAAACTATGCAAAAAGGGACGTGATTAAACAAGATTATTAGACATTAAAAAAAGCGAGCGATTGCTCCATGTTTTAAATTTCTCTTCATAGAGGTCATGTTTTAAACCTCGATTGGTCTCATGCAGTCAAGTGATGCGATTTCGCTGGTCAGAGTTCACCAAGCTTGAACTTTGCACCGCAGCAACCTGCGTTTCCGGTCTGGCACATTTGCGTGCATACTGTATGAATGGAAGTCTATAGGGAGAAAAGTCAAGTGTGACCGCAGCTTAAGAGCTTGATTAGGTAACCCAGGTGTGTCTGATTAGGGTTGTATCTAAACTTTGCAAGACACTGGCCTTCCTGAACAAAAACTTCCTGGCAAGCGTGTTGGAGCTAAACTCAGCAGGACACCGGCCCTCCAGGACTGAGTTTGGACACTTCTGATCTATTCGCTTTATTGTACTTGAATCCATTTGAATGTTTTTGGCTCGAGACTTCGGTCTCATTTACTTCTATTCATTTTTAGATGTTAAAAGCAGCTCGTTTTGCTGCTGTTTGTTGCCAACTTCAATTTTCTTATATATTATTCTATTTTGTTTGTATAGTCATGCAAACACTGGTTTGTAGAGCATGTAGTTTACTGTTTTCTGTGGTTTATTATTCATAGTCATTTCTCCCATAGGAAACTGAATGGGAAGTTCTAAAACAATCCCAAAAACAAGCACACTTAGGCATTGAAAAATAAGGTCAATACACACTTTAATACAAGTATTCTTTATGGACCCATTTCACAAGACTGTTTTGATGCATTTAACAACCATCATAATATTATTAATCCTTGAAAGTTTTGAAAAAAAAATATTTATATTAATTTGTGTATGTATTATATCATATTTGCATTTAATTACAAAAGCTTTTTTAAAAGGCTTGATAACACCATCGTGGAGTTTTTCTTTTATTATTTCAGCAAATAGAATTGTAAAAAAATATATACTTGTTGTACTCTCTTATTCACTGCACTCTAAGTTTCCCCAATGATGCCTTCCGCTACTGTGAAACCTGAAATGTGAAAAGGGTCTATTAGCATTTGATGGAACAATGAAGAACTTTTAACTACACTGGCTGAGAGAACTCAAATCTGCTGCATGTTAAATAGATGCAAGCAATCTGAAAACCACAAAATAACCGAGATAACACATGTACAAATTCTCATAACACGTAAATATAAAACACCCTGAAAATAGTACAGACCACAATCAACATTTATAGAGGGACATAAAATTGTGATGAACATAAACAAAAATACTCACCTTTAAATCTCAGACAACACCATTTAGTCACTTTTTGGGTCTCTTGGCACATTGCATATTAGCAATGTGCTTCTGAATTAGCATGTGTTGTGAGGATCTGCATATACTTGCGTTGTCAAACCGATGAAGGGGTTTTCCCAATTTGTTAGTGTTTTTCATTTTGCGTGTGTTTTCTTAATTTGCAGCAATTCTCGAACACTTGTCATGGAAGTTTCTCGTTTCACTAATGGTTATATTTTTTTAAAGGTTATTATTTATTAAAAAAAAAATCCTCAAAGGGCCATTTGACTAAAATGGTCTTTGGGAACCAACGAAAAGCTTCAACTTTATTTTTAATAAGTAGGAAAGTATGCAATTGTAAATACACTGTTGATCTTTCCTTGCATTCTAAAAATTAAATTAGCATTATATATATATATATATATATATATATATATATATATATTATATAAAAATGTTTACATAAACAATATGTTTAATGTGGTAATAATGTTAATATGTAATAATGTGGTATATTTTGATCGGACAATGGAGTATTGAATTAAAACCAGAAAAACTGTCTAGAAAAGATGGTCAGGCCTACCTCCAGACTCTTCTTCTGTGTGATTTCCTGCATCAGCGAGTGAGTGAGTAACTACCATATATGAATAATAATGCTAACAGACTCTCTTTCAATTCATCCAAATAACTATGGCAATTTAGAAGAAACCGGGTACCCACTTTGTAAGGTTTTCCTAGATTAACTATTAATCATATCACAAACAGATGTTCAGGTGCTGAGTCTGTCTACACCATTATCCTGCTCTACTTTGTTGAACACGGGAGATTTTACTCATTAGCTTTATCGTTTGATTTAACAAGGCGGCTTTGTCCTTTTCCCACAGCAGATGAAGTCAGCGTCTGCTCTGCTCTGCGTGGCCCGGTAGCTGAAAGGAGCGGGTGTCTGGAACATCAGTCGCGTTATTGTTGCCGTGTGTTCAGACGGTTTACTCACAGTAATTAATGGAACATGTATGAGTTTGTGTCTCGACACGTCGAGCGGAATCAAATGCAACCCTGATTAGATGGAAAAAAATCAAATGTAGCCTAGAGCAACATCTTTTCTAACCTACTTATTGTTCTGAGTGACCATTATGGGTGGTCAACAGTAAGATCAATCGTTTGGCTGCACACTAACAAATGAACTCACGAGTCACACTCGCTATTTCCCCCTGTAAAAGTTTGAGCCCAAGAATAGAGTGATTCTGATTGGCTGTGCTCACCAATAATTTTTATGGTATCTTCTATATCATTTAAACAATTAAATTAAAAGCTATTAAAGATGTTTGTTTGTCACTAAATGTTAAAAGTTGATTTATTAATTTTCCTTTGGCTTAGTCCCTTTATTCATCAGGGCCCGGTTTTTCAAAAGTAATCCACTAGGATTTTGGATAAGGGATCAAATCTTGAAAATGGGTTTTTCAAAAGAAAAAACGGATTACATAATCGGATTAGATCACGTAATCTAATCTTGGTTTTGATCCGGATCAAACCTTTACTTTGGGTTTTTCAGACCTTTTTTGTAGGATTTGGATCACTTTGATCCAAAAAACCTGGATTAAACTGATCCCACCAGAAAGGTGGATTTAGTGTGGATTTCATGCCCAAAATGTAATAAAAACTTAAAAATTTTATTAAATAACACTATTTTTGGATCACACAGTATCTTACGAGATATACTATTGATTCATAAGGTTTTAATTTTATTTGTTCATCCATCAGGCTATAGTGATTATTGGCTTTAATGTATTCAGCCTTTCAGTATAGGCCTACAGCAAAGTAGAAATAGCTTGGCCTCATAAAATAATCCCCCAAACAGCTGTCAAAATTTACCAAAAACAATACATTTTATTGTCAATAATTGTTATCTATATTCATCACAATTGAAAATATTTTTGTTTTTAGAATATTTATTAGTGATGCATGCAATGATTACAGAATAACCAAAAAAAAGTGCAAAGAATGGCAATGACTGATTTTAGAAATCTCTTTCAACAATTGCAAAAAAAGACTGAAAGGGCAGAAGCACAGCTTCATCTGGCAGAGAAACAACTGACTCTGACCAAACTGCAGCAAACCAAGGCCAGACTTCAGATCCGCCTCCTAAAGGCTATGCTCAGACAAGCTGCTCTCTCCACATCAGGGGCCTCATGTACGAAGACTTGCGTGGAAATCTTACTAAAACACTGCGTACGCACAAAGCTGTAAATGTGCGTACACAGAAAAAATTTCAGATGTATGAAACACTGCGTACGCCGAATCTCACGCATATTCTTTTGTACATCTGAATGAACGTGAAACTGAGCGCAACATGCACGAGTACAAAACCCCTCCCTGCCTCCCCCGTATGAATATGCTAATGACTATGCTAATGGCAAAACCCAACGAAAAAGCAATGGCAAAAGCAAGCAAAAAGAGAAACTTTGAACAGAATGTGAATTGGAGGTGCTTTCAGAGGTAGACCGGAGAAAAGCGGTGTTATTTGCAAGTTTGTTCTCCGGAATTAACAATAAAAGAAATAAATAGAGCGGGAGAGTTAGCTGATGCGGTTAACACAGTTGGGTCTGAACATCGCAATGAGTGCATTTAAAAAAGAAATATTGTGGTTTATATCTGTAAAATGTTGCAGGTTGGTTAACAGTCTCAGTGGCGCTACTCGTAAGACCCATGTGAACAGGAATTGATACGTTCGAGCATGAACTCGGCTCGAATCCAGCGTCTGATGAACTCTTTCTTGTTTTTTCCCCCGCTACATATCAGATTTTGTCAACTATTTATCACGAGAAAGACAAGTAGGAATCATTAATAAGTTCATATCAATAAGCATCATATTTTATTTGCACATTTATTGAATGGAAATGTTTCTGATTCACGCATGCAAATTCATCTTCAGATAGGTATGTAAGATTTCCATACCATACAGTTGACCAGCTAAACATTAAAGCACAATTTGCAGCGGTCGCCTGTTTTCCCAATGTAATCTGAGCGATCTACTGCACGCACATTGCTATTAAGACACTATCTGAAGATGAATTTGCAAGCGTGAATCAGAAACATTTCCATTCAATAAATGTGCAAATAAAATATGATGCACAAACTTATTAATGATTCCTACTAGTCTTTCTCGTGATAAATAGTAGGCAAAATCTGATATGTAGCGGGGGGAAAAAAGAAGAAAGAGTTCATCAGACGCTGGATTCGAGCCGAGTTCATGCTCGAACGTGTCAAAACATGTTCACATGTGTCTTACGAGCGCGCCACTGAAACTGTTAACCATCCTTCAACATTTTACAGATATAATAATATTGAATGGAAATGTTACTGATTCACGCATGCAAATTCATCTTCAGATAGTGTCTTTATAGCAATGTGCGTGCGGTAGATCGCTCAGATTACATTGGGAAAACAGGCGACCGCTGCAAATTGTGCTTTAATGTTTAGCTGGTCAACTGTATGGTATGGAAACCTTATATACCTGCTGAACCCGTCTCATACAGCTGCCATTGCAAGGCTCAGACACTTTGTAGAGAGCAATTTAACACAACTGCCTCTAGGAGTCGCCAATGGAAATAAAACAGACACGCACAAAAAATGTGCGTACGCCTGCCAGAAAGCTGCCGTGAAGTTGCGCACATTCCCACGTTCAGTTCATTGTTAGTAAATCCAAACGTGAGCGATTCTGAGCGTGAAACCTGGCGTACGCAAAGTTTTTGTGCGTACGCAGCGTTGATACATGAGGCCCCAGATGAGGAAGTCTGAAATTATTGTGGAGTTTTTGACATTAAGTCTTTTTTTTTTTTACATCTATATTTGAAACTTATTATAAATATCCTCAATGTACAGTGTTTGTGTTGTAGGTCTCAGATGAGCGGACTGCTGGAAGAGGATGGGGTGGGGGTTTTCTTGTTTTTATTATTTATTATTATTATTTTATTATTTATTAAATTTTCTTAGTTTTCATTTTAAACAAAAATAAAGTTATATCTACCCCACACTGGCTATTCTACTTGTTGCTCTTTACACAGGCCTATCTTTATCTACATTGTGATTGAGCACTGGTAATCCAGATTTAGTGATCCTGAAAAGTTCCTATCCGGATCAGATTGATCCAATCCGATGTTGCTTTGAAAAACTGGCTCAAAAAGTAAGCTGGATTACCTGATCATGGATCGCAAAAACAGGATTACTAAATCCAGATCAATTTGATCCGGATTAAACCTTTTGAAAAACCGGGCCCAGGGGTCGACTCGCCACAGCAGAATGAACCACCAACTTATCCAGCATATGTTTTTCACAGTGAATGCCCTTCAACACAGGGAGAACATGAAAACACAGAAATGCCAACTGGTCCAGAGAGACTCGAACCAGCGAACTTCTTGCAGTCAGACAACAGTATCTAACCACTGAGCCACCGTGTCATTTTAAAAATGATGTCATGTGCTAATTAGGATATTCATGTCGCCACTATCATAGTATCTCTATCAGGCCTGGTGTTTCAATCCAGTTTCTTCTCTCCACCCCAGTAAAATATTTTCATTTACTCGTTTTTTCTTTCTTTCATGATTCTGCTGTCAGACTGTTTGGTCAATTAAGGGACAGTTCACATATAATGAAAATTGGTATCATTTAGTCTACTCACTCTTATAGCATTCTTCAAAATATCTTCTTTTGTGTTTAACACAAAAAGAAGTGAATTAAAGTTTGGAACCCCTTGAGGGTGAGTCAATTTTCTTTGTTGGTAAAATATCATTTATACATTTTCATAAAAGCTGTAGTATAGAAATCTTAAAATTTCCAAAATGGTTCAAAAAAATTGTAGCTATAGTTTTCATTTGGGAGGAAGAAGTCACACATCAAAACAAATGCAAAATAGATCTTAAACATTCATTCATTCATTTTCTTGTCGGCTTAGTCCGTTTATTATTCCAGGGTCACCACAGCGGAATGAACCGCCATCTCACCCAGCAAGTTTTTTACGCAGCGGATGTCCCTGCAGCCGCAACCCATCTCTGGTAAAATATCTTAAGCAGATATATATATAGTGCAATGCTATATATAGCGTAGTCTCATACGCAATATAGCGTATATAAAATAAATGACGTCAGTATATAAAAACCAGATAGGATCTATTACTGAACTGATGCAGAATTGTCCGCGTTTGCATCGCAGTGAAACAATTAATTTTGCCACTGCTATATATATATATATATATATATATATATATATATATATATATATATATATATATATATATATATATATATATATATATATATATATGTATATATATGTATATAAAGTTGAAGTTAGAAGTCAGAATTAGTTATTTAAACTGTTCTGTTTGGAAATGTGTTGAAAAAAATAACATAATTCTGACTTCAACTGTAGTTCATACAGTAGTCAGCATTTAAAGTGGATCAAAAAAGGTTTTCAAAATTGTCCCTAAACAAGAGTTGGTGTTTTAGGACAACTTTGATGAAAGGTTTCGATCTACTTTAATTATTGAAAACTGCATCTGCAAACAGCAATTACTTCATGTTTGTGACTTCAGTTTACTGACCATTTATTCATTCAATAAATTTCCTTCGGCTTAGTCCCTTATTTATGAGCCACCACAGCGGAACGAACTGCCAACTTTTAATGAACCCTTTCTCGTTTAATGAAAAATTATTAAAAAGTTTAATGAGCAACGTTATTCTAATCATTGAGTCAGTACCAATCATTTTTTTCTAGTTAGAAATAAATGTCAGAGAAAACATATAAAGAAATGTAATGTTAGAAATAAAGTAGTTTTAAATCCTTTTTAGAATTCAATACAATAAATAAATTAATATACTATTCAACTTGTTATTGACCCTCTTTAAATTTTAATTCTGTTTTCAATAAGCTGTTTGGAATTCATAATATTAACTGCAGATTATTTTATCAAATGGACAGCCTTCGTGTTTGATAAAACTGCATATATTTTTTGTGAACAAATGATATCTTGTGCAGAGTAATTTTACACTCAGTTATACATAGTTTTCAACTGTCCCATGATTGCTTGCTCTGAATGTAAAAAACTGCTTGGATGTGTATCACTTTAAAAATCGACACACAAAGTCCTGAAATGATGTTTGATATGTAGACACGTCTTCATGGAAAAATGATTAGATAAGAGCGTTCCAGCATCAGTTCAGCCTCTAATACAAATTCCTTCATCTTTGAGCTGCTTGATTCTCACACTCTGCGCAGAGATAACTGACACTATGATAATAGATTTGAAAGAGATGATAGAGTGTGCAACATACAAGAGATTTCGAGATTTAAAAAGTACAGCTTGTTTTTGATGACAGCGAATGTAAACCTGAGCTACATTTCATAAGCAGATGGGAAGTGAAAAGGAGATTATTTTTATATACTCTTATTAGATTTAGTCTATTGCTTTCATCTGACAGTGATCACAAAATCCATTGAGTTGTGTCTGTAACAAATATGAATCAAAGGCTTGCTGTTTTTTGTATCATGATTATTATTATTATTATAAGCTTTGTTATGATTTGTTCAGTTTACAGTTTCTTTTTTCAAGTTGAATTCATTCCAGCTGAAGGTAAACATGATTGTAATCGGTTGTTTCCAACACTAATAAATGCTTTTGTTGTTTCCTCCAAAACAAAAGAGTTTCTTTGACACACTCACACAGAAAATGCCTAGACTAAACAATGGAAAACAACTTGCATAAACAACACACACATTCACACCGTCCTCTTTATTATCTTTTGATCTCTCATTCTGTCTCTCTTACTCACACACACACACAAAGGTTATTTAGGCTAGTTGTAAGACAAAACGTCAACTTCTGCAGTCTCTAACACACGCTCTCTTTCACATACACACACAATTCTCGTGTCCAAGTTTTTGTAAGTGCAACATTTGAAGAGAGATACATTGCCCTATCAACTCTTATGAAATATTACATTTTTCCATCAGAAAAACAACCCCACAATAAACCCAAAAGCACAAAAAACCTACCGATCCTCGACCCGGCGTATTTCAAAGACAACATGAAACAAATTAACTGCAGATTCAAGTCATTCCGCGCATTCTAATAAGTGTTTGTTCTGAGACTTGCTCTAAATCTGGCTTTTGTAATGGAATATAAACCAGATGTATAATGTTCCATATGAACTGAGATGTTTTTTTAAGAGCAAAAGTGGAATGGTACAATAAACGGCTTTATCGACTCATTAAAGACAGCCTGTAGGTGTGAAAGAAGGTGTCCGTTATGACTCTATATTAAAAAAAACGCCTACCACATATCATTTCTCCTAAACCTCATGCCATTGCTAGTTTAAGCATTATCTGCATGTCTCTAGGGCAAGAAGCAGCGCTGGTTGCTATCATCACAAGCCATGATATTATGATGTGATAAGGTGCTAGTCTATGTAAAAAGAGTTAGAACCTTAATTTTGAAACTTGTTGTAAAATGATTGATGCGTACGCCGCCGTTTATCCCTTGAAAGCCCATGAGAATGCAATAACTACCTGCCCCGAAGCGTTTGCTTGCTTGTGTTACTCTTGGCAAAAGTGTCATGAGAACCATTGCCAGTAATTGCTGTTATTTCTTTTCATGTGTGTTGTTCTGATTTCCTGCTGGACTCTAGTGCCTTTAGGTGTGTGTATAGCGGAATAACTGTTGCTGTAGGAACGGATCATAACCACCTGACCCCTCAATTTCCATTTGATCTTGCTGATCGCCACCGGAAAAAAAAAGTCATGTAGCAAGCAGCGGCGACCGGCTGGAACTGGAACAAACTGGCCAAAGTTAGTTTGGAGATCTTCCGAATCCAGCGGGAAACAGCATGGTCCGAACACATGAGCGGAGGTCGTCCACAATGTCCACACATAAATAAATGCATGTGTTTTATGTACAGTGTCTGTGCAGATGTCTGCTCCAACTGAAGTCCATAAAGTCAAGAAGAGATTATTCCAGCATCACTGAGCTAATGCACACACACACAAACGCACACACACGCTAACTCACTCGCTCACTCACTCAAGCACCTTTTATCAAAAAGGAGAAGAAAAGAAAACAACAACAAAAAAAGCTATTTGGCTTCTGTTTGTCTCGATGTGTTTAATGCGTTTGTGCTGGCGCTCGTGCAAAATCACTTCTGTCTCAATTTTCTGCTTCACAGAACAACCATTTCGGCCCTGCTTTCATGTGCGGCCACGATACGTTCAAATAAGAATCAGATGTAATTGGATTTTAACGCTTTATAAATTGTCCCCTCGTCAATAGAAAAGTCCAAAATGAGCTGATTTGGAGTATGAGGGATCGGTTTCTATTATAGACTTGTTTAAACTCATCAAATGAATATTGCTGTTCATCCCTGACGGCAATTACAAGATGATCCAGTGGTTTGTACGTCTCTCCGGCAACAGAGACACAGAGAGGGAAACAAACACTTTTCAAATTGGATTAAACGGTGCTTTTGTTTTATTTGTGTGAGGAGTAACCTGAACTCCTCAACGGTTTCATTTCAGTTCTCATCAAACCAAATCAGAGACGCTTTTAAATCTTTAACCTGCCAATTCACAGACAGGCCCTGTTTATACCTCATAATAAGATGCATTATACAGTTTACACCTGCTGATTTAATGTGTCTTTGTTGTCCACTTTCGACCACTCTTCTGAATTCTTTGTGAAAGGGCCTGTGAGAGATGTAACAATGGGTTTTTTCTAATTTGTTTATCTAATATTGCAAAACAAGCGGGCCCAATTTACATATGGACTAGATGGATTCCAGTGCACTTGCAACCAGAAACCTAAAGTCTATGGGTGCTTTCACACTTAGTTCAATTGCGTGGACCGAACCCAAGTTTGATTGTTCCTCTTTGCCACCCTCTCGGCTGGTTTGTGTTCACACCATCTTTCTCCTTCTAAACCTCGGTATGCTTGCATCATCAAGCTGCTATTCTGTGTACAGCTGTTTCTAGATGATGGCCACGTAAGCAAAGTGGCAAAATGGAGACATACGCATATGACGGTCATTCTGCTTTTACTGAATCTTTTGCTTTTGTTACCCAAACCAAAATACAGAGAACCCCTTGCATCCATCTGCCATTAAACTACATTAAAAATGTTCAGAACATCATGCAATGTCTGTAAAAGTTGTTTTTAGTGGAGACAAGCAGACATTATCACTGTTTGCACCCGGTCAGTCTTGTTTGTTGCCAAGGTAGGTGATACACAGACACAACTAAACTTTGTTGTACAGTTGGTACAAGAAATGTCGTTATTTAGTATGATTGCATTTATATTCACACTAGCTAAACGTACCATACTCTGACATCAAACAAATCCGGATGCATACCAAAAGTGCTAGTGTGAAAGCACCCTAACCTAAGACCCAAACAGGTGTGGCTACAAAACCTCAGCAAATGCCTCAGACAAGCCTTGTGTCAGTATTAGTGGCCTCAGGTTTCAAAAAATTTTAAATAAGTGTCTTTGTCTTTGATTTTTAAATGGAACCAGAAAGATACAAAAGTTTAAGGATGTAATGAGATTACAGTGATATTTTAGTTTTTTTTTTTTTCATTTTAATTTTGTTTTCCTCTAAACAAAATTGTGAAATATAATATCAAGGAACAAGTTGAAATTCTGAAAAGTCTTATTTCTTTTCCTCAGAATTGTGAGATATTTGAGTAATTAGGTAAAAATGTAAAATAATTGCTATTTTATATCTCACAATTCTGATGTAAAAAGTCTGTGTTGTGTCAGAAAATCTAAATTGTAAGACATAGGACCAATCCCTATTCTATTTTTGTAACCCTCCCCCTTCCCCCTTAAAACCAAGTGTGAAAGGGAAGAGCTTCAAAATTTACCCCTAAGAAATGAACCAGTACGACAACACCTGCACACGTCATCATGTGTCATCGTCATCTCTTGCTTCATATGAGATTAGACGATGGCGACTGCTGTAGTTACTCCAGTTGTGTTATTTTTTAGTATTTATCTTCAGGAAATCACTGAAAGCAACAATATTATGTTATCATAACTATCTAATGTGGCACTAAGCTCGTAACTGTACTGTGTAATAATGACAAAAAAATATTAATTTGAGGATCTCCTTATTTCCGGGTGCAGCTTTGCAGCCGTTGTGGCTGGTGTATTCTGGGAAATTTTCTTGGTTTCGAGTGTGGTCCTGAAAAATCTCAGTTTGAATGGGCTATCTACCCCTACCCCTTAGCCCTACGCCTTCAAGCTAAAGAGAATTAAGACATCCCTACCCCTTCACGGAAATGCACAAAATGAGTGGTAGGGGTAAGGGGAAGAGCTAAGGGGTAGAACTGGGATTGGGCCATAGACTTTATCCTTAAAATTATGAGTTTGTCTATAAGGTCTATGTTGGGTCAGCTTTTCTTTTTTTAAACCATACATGTTAAGTTTGGGAAAGTAGCGATTCAAGTCAGATACAGATTTTAGAATCCAGGTTTCCCTCTACACAGATTTGTTCATTAAAGCATTCACACTATGAAAGCAATCTAAACATATTCGTTTTCAACTACCTCAAGAAGTGGTCAAAAGTGGAGAAGCTGACAACATTACAGATCCAATTTACACGTGCATTTCGATCCATCCACCTGTGGTCAGATTAATACAAGTTGTAAACTTGGCCAAAATGAGTTATCAAGCCTTCAAACCAAAGGAAAGATTTTCTCCATCCACATGGCGCCACACAAACACATATAAACACACCAACACACACACATACACATCACACACTCAATCCACACGCTATTGTAACTGAAATGGCACAGTTCTCATTATGGTGTATTAGTATTGTCTGAGCGACATGCAAAGTGTGTCGCTGTTGTAAGACATGATATCCACTGTTGAATTGTGGGCTGGTGCTTGACACTCTGTAAGCTCCTGCAGCATCAAGTGTTCGCTTTATTTCCTCTTCCAATCTGAGTCTTAATACTCAAACTTATTGGCCCTGGACCTTTCATTCCCCCCTCCTCAAGGCCTCGTTGGTATGGTGGCATATCGGAGGTTGATGCTAGGATACAGAGAGGGCTATAAGGAGAAGTGAAGCCACTG
This sequence comes from Danio rerio, assembly GCF_052040795.2. NCBI lineage: Eukaryota > Metazoa > Chordata > Actinopteri > Cypriniformes > Danionidae > Danio > Danio rerio. The sequence goes on along the minus strand of NC_141036.1, from coordinate 25,773,529 downwards.
TTAGGAGAAGCCGGTCTCTGGATGGACTGCTGCCGCTGATGCTCTTCTCCAGTTTGGGAACCTCGGGATTATCATAGTCATCTAGAAAGAGACACACACAAATAAAAACGACCAGACACCATTAGCTATTTTTTTTATCCACAGTTGCACATTTATTTTATGTGCAAAATCTAAATATTCAATGAAACATTTGGTTTCCATCCCATGTGTTCAAGAGAATAAACATCATCACTGGATGGGAAACTAGAACTAAATAAATACATCATATTACTTAAAATTGATTACTCTTAATAAATAATAAAACTATTGTTTTATTGTTTTGCAAAATGAGAAATCTTGTAGCCATTTTTTTTAACAGTTAAAAAATTGGTACTCAGAGAGACAACCGACACAAACAGTAACTATTCAAAGATAACAATTAAAATTACAGATTAAAATAAGACTTTTGCACAAAACTGGTATATTGCATAAACCATTTGTGAATAAAACATTTCCTTTCCAATCACAAAGAACAAAATAGTCACTTCCTGATGAACTGCCACCAAATATCAAAAAACAACAATGGACTTTGCTGTGGTAGGAGAGCTCAATGTGGGTTTTTAATATTATAAATTATTGCGCCACAAAACACGAAATGCATTGAAAACGAGGAGGCTTTTGGAGGAGTGAGACCACTTGGGAGCGCAGCCATTCAAGATTCTGGCTCATAATAATAATAATACCTAACTACTTTGATGATGCATTATGAGTAGGTCCACACAAAAATCTGCACACACAGAAATCTGCAGATTAACGCAGATTTTTAGCCCATCTTTATTTATTTGTGTAAATGCATGATATATTTGAAGAGTTCAGCAGCTAAAACCTCTAAATGCCATCTGAAATGTTCTTTTAAAATGAGCATTTCTCTCAGTTTCCTTTGCCTGAATGCTGTTATTTCACTTTAAAGGCAATGAAAATAACCTATTCATCACCACAACAGTGAAATATCTGAAAATACACAGTAAGAAAATAGAAACATGCTCATTTTAGAAGATTTCTGTTGGCGTTTAAAGGCTTTTGCATCTGAACTATTCACTTATTCAGTTTTTAATCACATTTCAATTATATCATTGCCTAATATGAAAATGTTTAAATGATGTATTTATAGTACAGTTTGTAAAGTAATTTTTTTAGTCTTTTAATAGATATAATATGAAAGACTTGCTTTGTTTACTATATGAGTGGATCTAATTGGATTTGCACTGTAAAGATTAAATAAAAGTTTGAAAGTTTTTTTTTTTATTATTTCATATATTAAGTTTTTAGTTACAATATTCCCAAAATATTTCCACATAAATATGCAGATTACAAAATTCTGTACGAAATAGCAAAAAAAGTCAGCACAGATTCTGTCTGGCCCTAATGATGGGATTTTAGGATGACCAAAACAATATTTCAGATTATGTGCAATGTAGTTAATCCAATGATTTGTCCTAATTAATGTCATCCTATCATGCCCATGATTTTTATGTGCATTTAAAAAAAGAAGTGTGCACATCTTTGTATTTCTATTAAGCATTTTTAATACATTTAAACATTTATTTCCCAAAGATAAAATGTTTATACTGCTCAGTAGGGCTGTGCGATTAATCGAAATTGAATCACAATTTGAAATGTTGTGATTAGTTAAACGCAAGAGGCTGAAATATAAAATATATATTTATATATGTAAAACAAAAAAAATGAATAACATCTGAGGTGAAGTGCTTCAAAACCAGTCCACCATGCCTTAAAAAATTAAACATGCTAGATTTTTTGCAATGGTGCCGTGAGAAGAAAAGCTGAATCTTGTGTCACGGCACCCATTTGCCGCTTATGAATCCCCACGACACCCTACATCAACACTGCAAAAAATGCTTTTCTTAATTAGATTTTATGTCTTGTTTCTAGTCCAAATATCTAAAAGTTCTTAAATCAATAGACTAGCAAAGCATATTGTCTTGTTTTAAGAAATAATATGCCAAAATGAAGTGATTTTTTCCTTAAATCAAGCAAAATAATCTGCCAACGGGGTAAGCAAAATAATCTTGTTTTTCAATTTGTGATAAGATTATTTTGCTTACCCCGTTGGCAGATTTTTTTGCTTGATTTAAGGAAAGACTCACTTCATTTTGTCATATTATTTCTCAAAACAAGACAATATGTTTTTCTTGTCTAGAGAGTGCTTTTTGTTTAAGAACTTTTAGATATTTGGACTAGAAACAAGACAAAAAATCTAAGTAAGAAAAGCTTTTTTGTGTGAAGGACATCGTGCCGAAATCATGTGATCTGACCGGGGTTTTATAACTAGCCAATTGAGTGAGCATATTTTCGTTCAGCACCAATCAGAATTGCACAACTAAACTACACCCACATTAAAAAAAGAAAACAAACCGGAAAGCGCTGACAAGTGGGAATATGGAGTCTGCTGCTTCAGAAGCATTAATAGACAAATTAATATCAAAGAAAAACAGCACATGGGTAATATGGGAATATTTTGGTTTCAAAGTCACAGACACCGAACAAAAACAGATAATTTTTAAGAGCAGTTGCAGAACTGTTGCCACGACATACAGATTATTGAGCTGAAGCTTAAATTAAATAAAAATTAGCTTAAAGCTTGAATTAAATCAAATCGCAATTTCAATCTGTCAAATTTTTTTTTTTTTTAAATCGCAATTAGGTATTTTCCCCAAATCACACATCCCTACTACTCGGTTGAACACATATGCATGTTTAGGATTTATGTGCATCTTGATATTTCCATTGAATGTTTTCTTTTATGTGATACTCCAAACTCGAAATCAAAATCAGTGAATGGCTAAAGTTGCATGACTCACTGAGGTACAGAGAACTCTCTGACCAGCTGAGGCCTGCGGGAAGGATTTAAAAATAAAACACATGACTCAGGTTAGTATGTCCTGGAGGTGTCTGTGTTTGTAGACAGGCTTAATTGTCAGCACAACAGAAACTAAAATGTAACTATTATCAGCTAAAAAGAGGAGTGTCCGGTGTGCCCAAATGATCTGAGGAATCCTGTTACATCATCATTCGAGGAGACGGGCAACTAACTGAACCGGTTTATTGTTGTCTGCGACTGCGAGCAGGTGTCTTCCAGTTCGTGGATGCTGTGATAGACAAGTTCATAAACACAAGTCTTTCCTTACAGGTCACAAGGAACAGTGTGACGCAAATAGGCTGCCAACGAAACATCTCCTGACACGCACACGAGTGTGTCTGTGTGTTTTTGACAGAATAATATGATGTTACAACATGCAGACAAAAGATGAGACAGTTTTTCCAGACAGATCTGGGGTGATCATTTTCTTTTTATCACCTTTTAAGCAGACAGAATTACTTCTAAATATGTATTATAACAGTATATATCAATGAGTTTTAATGTTTTTTTTTTTTTAATTTGCAAAATAAATGTCACAATTAGTGCTGGGCAAAGATTCATCACGATTAATTGAATGTAAAATAAAATATAGTTTTTTTTATTAGTATTATTTGTATTAGCTTTATTTAATTGTATCATATACTTAATATTTCAATAATTTATACATAATAAATACACAGTACATGAAAATATATTGTTTAAAACTTTTATGTTGTATGCAATTACTCGCAATTAATCTTTGCTCTTTAATAATAAAGTAAGCCCACACAAACACACACAGAGAAACACAGAGAATTAAGCAGATTTCCACACACATAAAGATTTGTTTAAATGTTTTTCAGTAGTTTTCATTTTCATGTTAGTGTGACATCCCAAAAGTTTTTTTTTAATCGTCCTGGCATGACACAGTTTGATTGACAGAAGTCTCTGTGTGCCAGGCAGGAGAAAGGAGTGTGTGGGCGTTTTGGAACATGTTGTTTACATGCTGGAATTCAGTATTACGTGCCAAAAGACTCAAGCTCTTGAATGTCTCTAAGCACGCTGGTTTTTCCGAGTCATTAGACTCAGTCAGCTGATCAATCCAACAAAGGTGTTTTTTTTTTCTTTTGAAGAATGTATTACAGAGAAATTAGACGAGCTGTCCTATGAGTGACCAGAACGGGAAAACAAATCTTAGATTACTTAGCTAATGGTATCTTAGATAATATTACAGTGACACTTTTCCATGAGGTTTAAACGGTATCATAAAATATAACAGGGCGAGGCAGTAGTGTTGTCGCCTCACAGCAAGAAGGTCGCTGGGTTGCTGGTTCGAACCTTGGCTCAGTTGGTGTTTCTGTGTGGAGTTTGCATGTTCTCCTTGCCTTCGCGTGGGTTTCCACTCCGGTGCTCCGGTTTCCCCCACAGTCCAAAGACATGCGGTACAGGTGAATTGGGTAGGCTAAATTGTCTGTAGTGTATGAGTGTGTGTGTGAATGTGTGTGTGGATGTTTCCCAGAGATGGGTTGCGACTGGAAGGGCATCCGCTGCATAAAAACTTGCTGGATAAGTTGGCGGTTCATTCCGCTTTGGCGACCCCGGATTAATAAAGGGACTAAGCCAACAAGAAAATGAATGAATGAATAAAATATAACAATGAACAACAATTTTCTGATATTCGTTAATCAAGGTTAAAGAAATAAAGCTATTTTGAATAATTTTGTAAACTAGCAGCCAATGAATTGTGTAATTTTTTTTTTTTTTTTTGGACACAATGGGTTTTCATCATTCTTTAAACATTTTTATTTGTGTTTAAAAAACCACTGAAGTTTTGGAACAATTTCAAGGTTAGTAAATGTTCTTATTTTGATGAAATATTTTACTGTAAATTAATGTTAATTTCTACAACAGTATCAATATTCTAGTTTATCAAATCAGATACAGTAACTAGAAAAATTAAGTTACGAGAACAGGAACAAATACGTTGCAGTATCTAGAAATAATGAGTTGGGGCAACTAGAAAACTAGAGTTGGGATAGCATGCAAAAAATCAGGTTATAAGAACGCGAAAAATAAGTTAGGCCAACTAGAAAAATTCAGTTGCAGTAGCAAGAAAAAAAATGTTGGAATATTTCTGAAACGAAGGTTTGGGTAACTTGAAAAATTAAGTTAAGGTGATTGGACAAAAATTAAGTTAAGAGAACCAGAAAAATTAAGTTGGGGAAACTACAAAAATAAAGTTATGAAAACTAGAAAAATTAAGTTACTGTTAACTTACTCGTAATGCTTTTCTTTACAATAATAGCTTAACACAATTATCAGTTTCTCTGGATTTACCTTTTTTTTTAATAATAATAAAATTATAAGAAATTTTCGTTTCTTTCTTGTCATTAAAAAAATATATATATATTTATTTTATATTTCTTTCACAATCAATTTATTTTTAGACAACACAATACTAATGTTTTAATTTCAGTAATATAGACAATCAATATTTAGGGAAACATCCCTGAGTTTTAATCACAACAGATAAAAACATTTTACTCAAACAAACCTATCTCTGATAAATTTAGTAAATCCAGAGAAATTGAGAATTGTATAGTGGTCTCAAAGTATTGTTCGGTGTAAGTTTGGGATATTGATTTCATTAAGCAATGTTTTAACTATTGCTCAGTTGAAGCAGAAAATGCTTTGTTTTCATTATAAAAGCCCATAAAAAAGAATAGTATGAGCACAATGACACACACATCATTCTCTGTTATTCCCCAAAGGCCAAATAAAAGTTTCCTGTGTTTATTACTGCACCTGTATTCCAGATTGCTTGTTTGTGCGAATTGCCCTGTGATAATATAAAATGTGATGCTAGTAAAACTTACTGCCCTTAATGGAACAAACTGCTCCAACAGATTTATAGAATTGGTTTTAAGAATCCTTCAAATGAGAATGCATCTTCATAATGACTTCAGAATAACTGACATGTACTTTAGAATATTTCTTAAATATTTAAAAACACTTGCACTTTACTGTGTGGCCATTTTGTGTTTATTTTTTCTTTTGCTTGTAAAAGTTCAGTGTCAGATAGTAAAACTATATGTTGGTACTTGTGTTATTTATGCATAAATAAACGATGCATGAAAAGAAAACATTCATAGAAATAGTTTGTTATTACTGCAAGGAAATTTCACAAATTATTATAACAAAACAGCTATTAATTATAAGAATATCATTATAATAAAATAACAGTATTAAAAGTTAAACTGAAATATTAATGAACATTTAATGTTGAAATACAAAAAAAAAAAAAACTTAATATTACATTACATGTTTTTTCTGTCTTTAGTTGAAAAGAAATTAAAATTGCAATTTATTGTAAAAACACACAATTTTTTGGGAATTTACAAATAAACTTATTATAGACATAATTTTGAATTAAAAATCAATTTAATCAAAATTAAAGGTTTTTATTATTTGAAACCTAGAAATACTTTTTATCAGTTTAACAGAACATAAATGGCATTTATTGTGAAAAATAATAGTTATTGCAAATAAATTTAATGGCAAATCTCTCTAATAGTAACAAGACCATATTCCTTCATCTGAACAGTTTTTATTTAAATAAATTAGTGCATATGTAGTTTTTCTGTAAATGTAAAAGCACTTTCAGTATTCTAAAGGTCAATGTTTGTTAAATGAGCTTAAATCAGTATTTATAGTATATAGTTAGTATGATTAATTCTCCTACACTCTACACTAAGGGGACAGCAGTGGGTAGGACACTGGTGTTCCTTTGGTCTATAAGGCACAGAGGTATGGAGCTGTGAGTCCCGTCTGGCTTCCTGCGGTCGCTCTTTTCCCCTCTCCGACCCATCTGAAAACTTAACGCCGCTACTCACATTCCACTTTATTGGAAATCATTGTGTGGCACCGACCCAGAGACGACCCAAAACACATCCACATCCATCTGTTTCAAAACACAGGCTTGGAAAACAAAGAAACGAAAAAAAAAAAACATGAACAGATCAATGCTTCTTTATTCCTTAAAAACACTTGAAGTCAAATCAATTCCTCTCATTTAAATGGTGAACTCGTCGCTGTCCTTGAGTCAGGTTACAGTCACGGTAAGGAAGACTGGAAACCGGAGGGCTAGTTCTGCCACTGCTAATCAGCCCCAACACTATAGCCTCAGCGCTAATCATGCTAACTATAGACAGTCAAGCTCACGCTCCGTTTGCCTTTTAGCTCGTGGCTTCATTAGTGTCAGTCATTGCCTATATAAGATGTGTGTTAGCACAAAACGGCTGTGTGTGTTTGCTTTATACCCGCATGCACAGAAAAAGATAATTAAAGCAGATCTCATCATCAGATTTTTATTACATTTAGGTTTGGTTCTGTTCAAAATGAAAATTCTGCCATATTTTACTCACCTTCATGTTGAAAACGCAAAAGAAATGCAACCCAGGCTCATTGGGAATACATGCCAAGGGATATGGCTTTGTGAACCATGAAATACGACACTACGACAATGTTTTGTCAAACCTTGTATTGACAAATACTCTAGAGGTCCCTGTGTACCTTTTTGTAAGTCTCAAATAAATTACTGGTCTACATTTTCTCATACGCACAATCTACATGTCCTTCTCATGTAAATAACCTCACGATTAACTCAAAAATAATACATTTACAAAATAAAATTCATACATCCACAACATCCAATTCGTAAATACAAAACACGATTTAAAAATACACAAATTTAATTCATAAATTTAAAATTCTATTCAAAAATTCACAATGTCGATTCATTCATTCTTTTTCTAGACGGCTTAGTCCCTTTCTTAATCTGGGGTCGCCACAGCGAAATGAACCGCCAACTTATCCAGCAACATTTTACGAAGCGGATGACCCAGCTACCTTCTTGCTGTGAGGCGACAGCACTACTTACTGCGCCACTGCTTTGCCACAATGCTAATTCATGAATTCAAAACACGATTAAAAAATTAACAAATCTAATTTGTAAATATAAAACATGATTTACAAATTCACAAATCCAATTCGTTAATTCAAAAGACGATTCAAAAAAACACATATCTAATTCGTAAAAACAAAAGACGATTCAAAAATTGACAAATCTAATTTGTAAATTCAAAACACGATTCAAAAATACACAAATCCAATTCATTAATTCAATACACGATTAAAAAATTAACAAATCCAATTTGTAAATTCCAAAGACGATTAAAAAATTCACAAATCTAATTCGTAAATTCAAAACACGATTCAAAAATTCACAAATCTTATCAGTAAATTTAAAACACGATTTAAAAATACACAAATCCAATTCGTAAAATCAAAACACGATCCAAAAATACTCAAATCTAATTCATAAATTCAAAACATGATTCATAAATACACATACAATTGGTAAATTCAAAATACCATTAAAAAACAAAAGAAATACATAAATGTGAACAGTTCACAAATACACAAATCCAATTCATTTGCCTAATTTTTTTTTTATTTTTACTTGTCAATTCACAAATTGTGTGTTTAAAAATTTACAAATTAGATTTTGTAAATGTATATTGTGCAGTGCATGTATGAATTTTATTTTGTAAACAAACCAATAGTGTTTTTAAAAGCAAATAAGAAAAATGTATTGCGTCTACATTGTTTGACCTCGATTTCACTTTGCTTTTTTACCTGGTTTCTTAAAACATCCTTCGTCAAGCACCGTACTAGGTGAGCTACTGAGCAAACTGACTTCTGCAAAAAAGCCGCCCATACAGAGATAGACAGGCAAGGTCTTGAGTTTTTACACTTGTGATTTATAGGATCATGAACAATGAATTCAATCATTGATTAAGTGCTGGCATCCTTAATTTAACTATAAACATTGATCATCAAACAACGTTGACAGCGTTTGTCATACAAGCTCAAACATGCTTGCGTGACACGTGAGAACCAATGGGGTTCATTGATGCATGTCGTCTGACATATTTAAGCTTCTGAAAAAAAACAATGCAGGTGTTCCTATTTTTGCTTGTGTATTTTTTATATCTGAATAAAAGCATACACCAAATCTGTGCATCTTATAATGGGATCTTGTCTTTACGGAAGAATGAATTTAACTATTCAATTGATAAGGATGTACTTTTTGATCTCTTTTTGAGAGAATCAACTTTCTTTGAACTTTGGCTTCATTAAAAATATCTTTATTGGTATTCTGAAGATGAATGAAAGTCTTATGTGTCTTGGAAAAGATGAGAAAATGATCACCAAATTTTCATTTTGCGGTTGGCTTATAACAATAAACGCTCTTACAAGTACACACATGATTTATGAGCAAGCATGCTGAGATGGCACAGAGATTTTGCGTGTAAATGTCAACTTGGTCAGTGATTTATCTGCATGTGTTTAAGTGTCAGTGTGGTCCGTCTGCTGTGTGTGTGTAACTCACCGAGGTCGTCGATTTTGATGTTAGGTCTCAGAGTGTAGTCTGGCTCTGTAGGCTGTGGCTCATCATCTGAATCAGATGCTGGAAGACATGAAAGGAGAATCAGAACACAGAGTCTCTCAAGGATCTTATACAGGCTCTTAGAGGACAGGTGAATTTATTTGTAAGCTCCTCCAGGTTATTTAGCAGTGCTGGGTGGGGGGTGTGTTGGTGTTCAGGCTACATTCAGTATAGAAATGGGTTGAGAAGAAAATGATTCATTGGTCTGCTAGTTGACCTGCTGTCCAACAACTTCTATGGGGTTTACTAGGGTATAGTGTGCTTACAGAAATTTGCAAGCATTTTTTTAGGGATATCAGTTCAATTTTCTTTTGTCTGTCATTTGTTTTCTGATAATGATTGTCTGTAAATCTGATGTAAAACAAATAAAAAGCAACACTTATTTTAGCTATTCATTGTAAAATCCAACACATTTGAATATAAAATATCTGCGTACACAAAAATACTTTTCAGCATACACTTTTGCTTGGTTCCACACAATTGCTTCATGTTGTCCCAACACAAATCGATTAAATTTACTGTTTTTCACAAATTAATTAAAACTTCCCATTTTTTTTACAAATTTAGGTGGATTTATTAAAAAACAATTAGGCTGTCCCAATAACAACTTTAGAGTTGTGGTATTTCAAAATATTTTAAATAAATAATTGCACAAATAGCAAAAGTAAATTTTTGAGTGCAGAAAAAAACATTTTTTATAATGAATTATAAAATTTACTACAGAGAAAGGGTAAATTAAAAAAAAAAATAGTAATTTGTAGTGGAATTTCTATACAGAAATGGGAGAAAAAATATATTTAGAATTTTTAAATGTTCTATTGATTTAAAATGAAGTTTTTCATTGAAGATGCTTTTTTAAATATTCCGAAGAAAAAAAGCAGTTGTTATACAGGCAAACTTAAATAATCAATGTTTCTCTAATAAGAGCCAGAAAACATATATCAAGTCAGCTAAACAAACAACAATTCAATTTTTAGAATTACTAGCCCCCTGTATATTTTTCCTCAATTACTGTTTAATGGAATGAAACGTTTTTTTTCAACATTTCTATAACTAATTTCTAGTAATAACTAATTTCTTTTATCTTTGCCATGATGACAGTAAGTAATATTTTATAGATATTTTTCAAGACACTAATATTCAGCCTAAAGGACAGTTTAAAGACCTAAATTGGTTTATTTGGTTAATTAGGCAAGTTAGCGTAACCAGACATATCATTGTTTAACGGTGGTTTGTTCTATAGTCAAAAGAAAAATGCTTTAGGTAGCTAATAATATTTAATATTGAAAAGATTAAAAAATGTTTTTATTTTAGCCACAATAAAACAAATAAGAGTTTCTCCAGTAGAAAAATATTATCGGAAATACTGTGAAAACTTCTTTGCTCTGTTAAACATCATTTGGGAAATATATTTAAAAAAATTTCTGATCGAAAAAAAAGGTACCAGCTGACATTGATAGGTCATATTAAGTGATGATGACAACCTAGTACATCCAGATTCGATTCATACATCGTCGTGAAATAGGTTCATAAATTGAAATGTAGTGCCTATTTAACCAGTGTGCGGTTTTTGGATGCACCTTTGGTCTTAAATGTCCCCCATCATTGAAAATGAATTCTCTCTAACCTATGGCATAATCTAACCTCATCATCTCATTAGTATGTAGTTTTGCTTATAAACACATCAGTCCTGCTTCAGCCCTTTGAACCGGAGGCTCTGGAGTTCAGACTCGACTGAGCGGGACTAACAGATTCATCTTGACACGAGAACTCTGAGACTGAGCAAGAGGGCAGAGGTTAAGACAGCACACAGTATGCTCTCTTTTGCCTCTCTCAGACATTGACTGAGCTGGGAGATTATTAATGAACATGAGCGCTGACAGAAAGAGAGGGTGAGGGGTTAAAATAACACTCAGTGCCAGCAAACTGACTGAGGGAGAACATGAATCCTGACAGCACCTGGAAACAAGACAGAAAGAGAGAGAGAGGAAATGACAGAGGAGGAACGAGAGAATGGTTTATAGCGATTGTGTGGGTTTTATACCTAAACAGTCTATAAGCCAAAGTGTACTCATCCGAATACACAACCTTTTAAAGTAAACTCTGTTAAGCGCTGTAGCCACTTAACTAGTCGATTACATCACAACAAAATGTTTACAAAAACAGAGTGCAAATTTTAGCAAGAAGTGTCAGTTTAAATTATGCTTTATTTCCCCTTGACTTGTTCCAAACCGATTTAAGTTTGTGTGTTCTGTTAAACACGCAAGAAGATATACTGAAGAATGTGTATTTTTATATTCTGGTTAAAGCAAAGGCCAAAAAAAATGTTTGTCCAATTAAAAATTTTAGGCTAAAATTACGATAGGTAGCCCAAACTGTCTTACAACAAATGTAGATTTGTATATCTGTGCACCCTATGCGCATAGACAGATATGTCATGCAAAGTGTTCTTTTACGAATGGGCTATATGCACAGAAGTGTAGTTCAGCCACTGAAAAACATCAAACGAAAGATTTATGTGATTATTTTTTTAATTTCAAAAGGTATCTTTTACAGCATCAATAATGTAATTTAATTAAAATATAGTCAGTTGAATAGACTCAAGCATTCAATAGGTGTTTAAGAGTAAAATGAGGTGAAAGGCTGTTTAAATACAAGTCAGCAGCAGTGAGTTAAAGTGTTGGATGTTGTCTAGGTAAGTGTAATGTAAAAAGTGATGTGGATGACAGGATATTTCTGTTTTCAGCACTCCTTTTTTCTGTTATTCCACTACCCCGCCATCCTTTCAACAACTATGCTTAGGTTGGACAAAGTGCTTGTGTTCGTATAGATGTCTTCAAAGCCAAACACGTGGTCACCATGCATGAATTATTGCACATTAGGAGAAGTTTTGCTTGCTACACAACTGAAAACGTGCTAGATAGTAGTTTTTCAAAAGGTTTTTAAGTTTGGAATTATAGTACTATAAAGTTTACTCACTGGTGAATGACATGACCTAGTGTTATAAAGAAGCCTATCATTCATTTCATTTTCATTTTCAGCGAGTCATTTGTGAATGAATCTCCATTATGTCTCGTTCACTTAACAATATTAAGACAATATTACAAGTTTCAAGCACTGCAGCATCTTGTCATATTTCATTTACATTGTTCGCTTATTTTATTTAACAAAACTAGCATAAGCTTAGTATTTAGTGAGTCAGTCCTACTTATGGTCAGTGCAGTAAGTGACAGTATTATCATCAATACTTGTTTAGCACAAAAGTTCGTAACATACAAAAAACGAAATCTTATCTATGAAATGTTCTGCGTTTGTGCTTTGTTTTCTTTGTTTGCTCGTTACTACACCCGTACACAGTGCTAAAGTCCAGTCTTTAAAGTCCCCAAATTAGCTTTATGTTGACTAGTCCGGTTGAATGACATTTGACCTGAGAGCACTGTACAAATGTGGTGGCGTTATTGATGCATGCTCAGGGCCCGTATGCGATATCTAGTGTATATATCTATGTCCTCTGTATAGGTTCAGTAATTTTAGTTTGAACTAAAATAACTGTTCATAAAGCTAGGAGGATGAGAAAAAATTATAATTAAAAAAACGACAATATAAGTCATAAAAATGATAATGGAAGGCTGAGGAAAAAAATCTAAGAGGAAAATGCTAAGTTTAGATGACATTTTAAGATGGTCTCACAGCATCTGAACTTCTCAAATATTGGTGAAAATATGTGCATCTCTACAACAGGTATATTGAACGAGTAAAAAAACTATCTTAATTTCTGAAGCATTTAGATAATATAACCTGTAATTCAATTTTCTGCAATAACAACCTATTTAAATAACTATATCACAAAATTTATGATTACCATGAAATAAAATGACTCATACCGTGAAATAAAATTGATTATACCCCCCTAAAATGCAGTCCTACAAACATTTTTAAATTTACAAAACTATTTGCTAATCCATAGCAGTGTGCATATACTTTAAAATCTATAATCTGCCACATATATTCACAGTATGTTCTGATGAGGGGGTTAAAACAGGGCAGGAAATAGCCTATTACTACTAAATTATGATGCGCTTGATTGTAAAACAAATCTTGATAACATTATAAGTGGATCTCAGAAAACTGTGCAAAAAGGCAGAAAAAAGGCAGTCCATGACCCTTTTAAATAGATGCTTTCTTTATAATGAGACAAAGGGTTTTAACTATGTTGGAAGATGCATAAATGAAAAAAAATGACCTCTAATGTGGAAAACAATTTGGCAAATGTGATTTCTCATGTCATCAGACATGCCCCTCTTTAAAGTCTTTAAAAAACACCTTTCCGACTCCAAACTTTTAAATGGCAGAGTAGGGCTTAACAAAAACAAAATTGGAAACTTTCCAAGTACATTCAGAGCGACACGTACACCTGGCTGAGAATCTCTGCAGTGCCAAACAACAACATTAAGACATGAAACCAAGAGGGGAAGGAGAACAGGAGAGTGTGCTTTCTGCGCAAACAGATTGATTTAATCCTCGGAAAGACGGAGAGTAGAGTTAAAGAAACACAGACTGAGTGCACTTCATAAATAGGCGGACGGCTGGATCAATTCACTGAAAAATAGGATGGCTGGTTGAAATGATGAGATGATGGATGGGAGTATGATGGAGTGATGGATGGATGGACAGATGGAGGGATAGAGGTCGATACCTGTTGAGCAGCAGACGTACACTCTTAATCTCAGGCAGCTCCGGCCGTGGTGATGAGTGGGTGTGGCTAAAGTAAAAAAAAAGAACAGCAAATGTCAATCATTTGTCACACATCACAAATACGGCTTATCTTCTAGGACTGTGATATTCTGCTATATGGTGCTTCTAGAAATAACAATAGGAGTGTCTAGTGTCTAAAAGGGAGCTTGTACTATTGTATTTTAAAATTAAAGTTCCTATCAATTAAGTAGTGCATAGTGTTAGCAAGGAGATACAGATGTATACAGATGTAGTAATTCATATTCAAACCATTCAAAAATAGGGAGTGTCATACAGGCGAATAATAAAATCAAACTACAAATAAATGACAAGAACAAAAAAGAGTTCATTAATTTCATAATTAATTAATTTCACAGTAATTAATTTCACCACAAATCCTATAAATATAGGAAAATATTTTAATACTTTTTATATTATTTTAATAATTTAACCGGTGCCCCTGCTTCCCCCACAGTCCAAAGACATGTGGTACAGGTGAATTGGGTAAGCTAAATTGTCTGTGGTGTATGATTGTAAATGAGTGTGTATGGATGTTTCCCAGAGAAGGGTTGCAGCTGGAAGGACATCCACTGCGCAAAACATGTGCTGGAAAAGTTGGCGGTTCATTCCGCTTTGGCGTCCCCGGATTAATAAAGGGACTAAGCCAACAAGAAAATGAATGACTAAATAAATACATATTTTTAAATGCATATCTAATAATAATAATAATAATAATAATAATAATAAATACAAATTTCAACAAAAAAAAAATAGTAATACTTTTAATATAACTTTAATAATTTGATTTTACTTAAATTCATGTTTAAATAAATATTCAATAATAATAACCATTCTATATATATATATATATATATATATATATATATATATATATATATATATATATATATATATATATATATATATATATACACTGAAAAAAATTATTCAAAGAT
The DNA here is from genome assembly GCF_052040795.2 of Danio rerio. Lineage (NCBI taxonomy): Eukaryota > Metazoa > Chordata > Actinopteri > Cypriniformes > Danionidae > Danio > Danio rerio. The sequence continues at coordinate 25,758,429 of NC_141036.1, read as the reverse complement.
GATTCCTAAGATTTACAAATTTTTTTACGTTAAGTGATTGTAAACAATTTAATTGTGTTGAATTTAAACAAACAAATTAAGTTGAACATTATTCAATTTAATTTGTTTGTTTAAATTCAACACAAATAAATTGTTTGCAACAGTTCTGCATGCAACACTTTTTTCAGTGATATATATATATATATATATATATATATATATATATATATATATATATATATATATTCATTATAATCAAATTAGACAAAAATATACACATCATTAGTGGAAGATTATATATAGAAATAGTACCTTTGCATTATGAAACTCGGAAGCATATAACTGTTATGATAATGTAGTGAACACAATTAAAAAAACCAGAAGCAGAAAATATTATTCTATTATTTTTATACAAATTTATCCTTGATAAGTTGACCTTCTTGAATGCAATAATGCACAATAGCTGTGATACAGTATATTTGCAGCAGAGTGTATATACTCACAGATATAATAATACTCCTGGCCAACGTGAAACTCGTAGCCGAGCGAGAAGGCGCTGTAGCGCTGGAACTTCTCTGAGAATTTGATGGGAGCATGAGGGGCGTGAGGACGGTTACACTCCCAGCGCTTGAAGCCCAGCTGTGGGTCACAGGTCCGGTAACCGCGATAACTGACCATGTAGAGCACATACTGTTCCGCGATGCCCCTCTGACTGCTGTTGTAGTGAGGACAGTAGATGTCCAGATAGTCGTTGACATTCACCTGCAACGTGTAGCCCTCCTTACGAAGTCTGATGACAGAGAAAAATACACTACATTATTGTCATTATCATTATCATTATTATTATTATTGTTGTTGTTGTTGTTGTTGTTGTTGTTATTATTATTATTATTTATTATTATTATTATTAAATAAGCTAAGAATAAATACAAACCTTTACCTAATTAACTTGAAAATGAATACACAAATGTTTGACAGATGCATGACATATTAATAAAGTGTATTTCTGGTATCTCTGTAACAACTAGTCAACAATCTTCAAAGTTATCTGCAATTATTTTACTACAAATTATTTACTAATTTTTTTAAGTGTAAACATTTAATGCAGTTTCTCATAAAATGGATCGGATAAAGTATAACTGGATTGTAATTTATTAATTCCCAATTAATAAATAAAATGTATAATTTATACACCTTTAATTAATAATTACAATTTTATTAATAAAAATAAATAAAATTACATTATTGCTTTCTTCAAAATATCTTATTTTGTTTTTAAAAAAAGAAAGAAACTCATTAAGGTTTGAAACAACTTAATAGTGAATAAATTAAGACAGAATAATTTTTTTTAGATGAACTATACCTTTAATGACCACACTGTTAAAGTTTCTTGTAAATTACACAGTATTAAACTGTAATATGAACTGTATTTTACTGAAGGAGAGAACTGTATTGTAAAGTTGCATTGTGAAAATTACAGTATATTATACAGTAAAGATATACAGTACTGTAAATACATATAGAGCAAGATGTTAATGCTGTTCATTTAAAAACAGTATTTTGCTGTAATTGATTTTATAGTAAGTTACAGGCAAACTGTTGCCAGTTCTCTGCTGTAGTTTCTACAGGAAATTGTTAACCATGCATGTGATGTGACAGAAAACATAAATAAAGTTTAGAAGAATCACTCGCATTTTGCAACAGCCAAGCTTGAATGTAAAACAACAACTACACATGCCCTCACATTTTGAGGCAGTGAAGCATCTCTAATTTCAAAAGGCAAGAGGTCGGTTCAGCTGATTTCACAATCCTACAAAATGCAACACAAAAACGGCTCCCGTACAGACCCTGTGACCCCTTGTAAAGGAAACGAATCCAGTGATCTAACCCGTTCACTGTTTAGATTATTCATCTAGCTACAGTTAGAGTATAATGTTAAGAGGTGGTCAAGAGGGTATTTTGAAAATCATCATACACGAAACTCGCAAGGTTAAAAGGAGGACAAGTAAGTTTTCACATGATGATGGATGCATTTTCTTCATGTGGAGTTCTGGAGAATCAGAACAAGCTTGTAGCAGACATTTGCATTTGGAGGAAACTCCCTCGGGCCTGAGGGACTGACTGAAGGTGAGCGTGAAGGAGGAGAGACGACTGATGGCTGTGTTGGGACCCAAGTAATATATTGTTAAACCGCTCCAATGCACAGTTGTATTGTATAGAAGCCCATTTCCGCCACAGCACGAAAATAAATAAATAAATAAATAAAAAGTAATTGTGACTTTTTAGCTCTACTTTTTCCCCCTCACAACTCTTGTGGGGTTGTGTACGATCTCCCTCGACTGGAACATGTACTGGTGCATGGCAGGGTGATGACCTTGGTTGAGCCCAGAGACTAAACAACTACCCAAAACAACAGTCTAAATTTGCCCGATGCTAAAACACTGCTCAGTTTACAAACTTAGACACTAACTCAAGAGTTTTGAAACATAAATTCACAGTTCTGAGAAGAAAAAAAAAAAACAGAAGTGCTAGATATCGACCTTATTCTTCACACAAGAGCGAGCCCAGTCATTGGAACTTTATTGGCTTGGAGATTTCTAGTGTCACTCATTTCCATAGATTTTTTTAGCCATTAGAAAGCTTGTTATGCCGCTTGATATTGCAAACTGGTATTCTCTTATTGTCTTATTATTTTTTTATTATTATTTATTTTTTAGTATTATTATAATTTCTTATTATCTTATTATTTTTATAGTCATTAAATATGTTTAGTATGTTAAATACTGTTTAGTATGTTAAATACTGTTTAAATATGTTAAATACTATTTTTAAATTAACAGCATTAACATCATGTTTAGTCATTAAATATGTTTGTAGAACAAATAGTTTGACTGTTTACAAGTAATTTCTATTCCTAGTTATTTCCCCATAGGCAAATGAATCAGAAGTGAATTGAAAGAGCTTACTTACTTATCTAGCAATTCAAAGCTGCATGTTCTAGTTTGATTTATTTAAACGCTTTTGTCCAGACAAAAAAAATTATGTTGATTTTCACAAATTCTCAGGAACAAGCATAGCTTACATTGGCAATCAATCCACCAGTAAGCCTTTGTCCTTAATTGACCTACAGTATGTTTTCATTTGGATGACAGGATGTGCAAATGAAAAAACAAAACAACACAGACGCAATGAGCGCACAAAGCTCATGAGTAAAATCCAGGACCATAAACCAGTGTTTTTCTCACCAATGAGATGTGTCATTCATTCATTCATTTTCTTGTCGCCTTAGTCCCTTCATTAATCCAGGGTCGCCACAGCGGAATGAACCGCCAACTTATCCAGCAAGTTTTTACGCAGCAGATGCCCTTCCAACTGTAACCTATCTCTGGGATGGCATCCACACACACTATGGACAATTTAGCCTACCCAATTCACCTGTACTGCACGTCTTTGGACTGGGGGGGGGGGACCGGAGCACCCAGAGGAAACCCACGCGAAGGCAGGGAGAACATGCAAACGCCACACAGAAACATCAACTGAGCCAAGGCTCGAACCAACGACCCCACGACCTTCTTGCTGTGAGGCGACAGCACTACATACTGCGCCACTGCTCCATTGAGATATGTGATAAATTTTAGTCTGTTTAGAAATACTTCCTTGTGAAAATGAATGGAACAAAAATAATGTAACGGCTTGAACCCCTTTTTGAATCAATGTAAAAATTAGTGTAAAAACTAAGTTCAGTTGGCAGCATTGACAGGGCATTAAGAGTTAGTTTGAATTAAACCAAACCTGACAGTTGTAAAATTAAAAATCACATTTTTGCCCCCAGGAATTACCTTATTTCTCACAATTATGACTGTATTTTACTCAATACTGATATTTTATCCTCTGATTTCAAAGTGTCAATCACAGTTTAACAAAAATAGTAAATTCCTCATTATTTAGGCTACTCATGCTCAAGTGGTTCTAAACTTTTAACATTTTTTTTTTTACTTCTGGTTAACTCAAAACACAATATTCTGAAGAATGCTGGAAAAAAGCAGCCATTGACATCAATATAGAAAAAAAATACACTGGAAGTCAATATCTCCCCCCAACCCCCCAAAAAGTATACCTCCTGAAGCTCCTAGTATACCTCCTGTCTCCTAGTATACCTCAGTCAAAATGAACTAAACTTGTAAATGCTGAATAGTCATTCCATATAAAACTAACAGTCCTCATTTCATTACTTGAGTCATTACATGCAAAAATGTTGAACTTATGTCAAAATCGGTCAAGCAAACTTTATAAAAAAAATTTCAAACTGTATTTTCCTAAAAATGTCTTTAAAATTGAACAATTTGATGAATGATTTACAGACCTGTGTATGTTGCAGGTTCAGTTCCGATATGTACTGCAATATTGTTTACAGTTGTGCACAGTTCAACCCAAAGGGAGTTTATGTTTGTGGTAAATAAGGGTGTGTTTATTCTTTTGCACAATGCTGTGAATAAATTAGGATTGTAAAGAGCAAATGCAGAGTAAAAATGTGAAACATACATATTCAGTGTCTTGTTCTCAGATACTTCACTAAATGCAGTGATGTCCAACTTTACTGTAGTTTTCAAATGGCTGTGCAAATAGTATATAGCGCTGTCTTGAGCATTTTCAGCAAGTGTCACCAAAATCTGACTTTTTTGCATTGAAAAAATGCACAGAGTAAACTGTCATAATGAAAACATGACTAAGCCATTTGACTATCTTGTTCATAAACAATGGTGTCAGGACTCTTCATTTTGATGATACTGACACTTTGATTGACATGAATACTTGCTTTTGAGGAATGAACTATCCATTTTGAGCATGTGACGCGCTTTTGCAGGTTATCAGTTTTGCAGCTTGCACTAATTGTTTTGAGAAATGCATTAACTGTTGTGCAGAAATGCACTGGTGTTGTGAGAAATGCACCAAAGCGACTAAGAAAAATTTAAATTTAAATTATCTATAAATGTATGTTTTATTGTTTGATTAACCAGCGTTTTACCAGCGTAAACTAGCCCTTGAACAAAAATTTAGAATGAGGTAAAAAGGGAACTGTGAACTGTGAAGCCAATTGTGTGACATAAACTCGCAAAAGTGAGTCAGAATTCATTTTGTACGATAAAACATTTCAATTGCCTTTAAAAAATATTAATCCGTGGCAGAAACGTCGAACTTCCTGGGTCTCACCAGTCAATGAAAATCGCGCGTAAAGCAATGTATAAGAGCATCAAAAAGCGTTTGCGCTGAGTGTGAACGCAGCTCACGTGGGAAATTTCTTACTGCTGCCTGGAAAAGTTGCACTGTAAGTGTCAGAATTCAAAACCCAACAGTGGTCCCTTCCTTCTGCACTCGTTTGTCAAAGTCACACAGCAGTGGCAACAGAGCGGATGGATGGAGAGCAACGGACTGTCCTTGACGGATGGCTGCAATAATAATGCCTGACCAGCAGGTGTCAGTATTTAGACGAGCAAATGAATATCAATTTCTGCTCCTCGGTTCTAGGTCACTTCTCCAGGGAGATTATTATTCAATTATTAAATGAAGATCAAAAATGCTGCATTAACGCCGCTCCCCCTTCACACTCGTCTCTGATCCACTCATTCGATTCCTCCGCCTCACTTTACTTTTAAATGCTAATGTTGAAGGTGTGTGAGCGCAAATATTTGCTGTATGTCTGAATGTACATCTCGCCACACCCCTCCATACACTTATTTCCTACTTATAACATACCATGTAGGCTACCTTGGGTTGTACTATAGTATCTTGGTAGGTTTTTCTATAAGATACAACCTTCTTTAACTATTTTGTAATTGCAAAAAAAGAAAACTGTAACACACTGTTACACTCGTCTCTGATCTACTCTTTCTATTCCTCCACCTCACTTCACTTTTAAATGCTAAGGAAGGAGTGTAAGTTTGGTGTATATCTGAATGTATATCACGCCACTCCGCTTCATACACTCATCTCCACAACATCTTGGATTTTACTACAGTATTTTAGTAGGTTTTTCTAAGATATAACCTTCTTTAACTGTTTTGTAATTGCACTACAACTAAACTGTAGCACACTGTATTATTGAACATCGATGTTTTAAAATTGATAAATGCATTAAATTATTAGGGCATACATACATAAAATTACATAAAAATAATATAATAGTCTTATAAAGCCTAAAGTTTGTTTAGTAAAACAGCATTTTTTACTTTTACTTAGCAATAAAAATTAAATAAGTAAATTGTAATAATTAAATGAAATTTAAATTTTAAAAAATGAATGAGAAAGTTAATCATCTTTAGACTGTCAGAAACATAGGTGACCCTTTTTCCTTCAATTAAAGAACAGCTCTTTCTTAAAATTATTAAGATTCTTAAAATTCGAGTCAACACCCACTGTCAACAACAACATATATGCAACAGAAATTTAATATCATTGGCCTGACAAACATTAATACATTGAGGGTATTAGTTTCACTTAAATTTTCATCTAACAACAGGAACAACACAAGGATGTGCTAAGAGTATCATTAAAAACAATGCTATTTTGGGGCAAGTGAACTGTGTGTTCAATAGGCAATTCAGTTCTGTTGTTAAACAGAATAGGCAGTGATTTTTAAGCGATATTTAATCAGTAAAAGCAATCATAAAACTAAATATTTTCGTGAAAAAGCATATCAAAAGATGTTAAAAGGTAACTAATAATATGTAATAACTGATTTTGCCAGTGTTGCCGCTGGAAGGGCATCCGCTGCATAAAAATGTGCTGGATAAGTCGCCGGTTCATTCCGCTGTGGCGACCCCGGATTGATAAAAGGACTAAGCCGACAAGAAAATGAATGAATCAATGATTTTGCCAGTATTGTAAAAAGACATGACAATCTGCCCTTTCAAAGATTGCTATTCATTTTAGCAAAATGAAAATCATTCTTGAAAATGTTTTAAATCAATTAAAATCTGCTCTTTAAACCTCAACCGTTGCATGAATCTTTTTTTATTATTATTTATTTATTTGTTTATTAAATCAGAAAACAGGGATTGACATGAGCTAGACTTATTTTTAGAACATTAAAGAAATATTTAAATTACATAAATCCATGTGCAGCATGTTTTTTTTTTTTGCTGATGACACAAAATGGAGCAAACCATCCCAATCCAAATACTTATTTCAGTACAAATAATTTTATTAATGATACACTTTATTTTAGTTCTCACATTCAGCAAAAAAATTAAAAGTGATTGTTGGCTTCTATTTTAGAAGTAAAAACTGCCTTTCTTTTGATGCTAAAAAGAAGCTGGTTGATGCAACATTTATGTCAATATTGGACTGCGGTGATGTTATCTATATGCATGCTTCGAGTCTGCATTGGATACTATTTACCATTGTTCACTAAGATTTATAACTAATTTTAAATTCCTTACTAATCCTTGTGTGTTGTAAACTAGCGTAGATTGGTCTGCTCTGTCCATTCGTAGGCTCAAGCATTGGTATATCTTTGTTTACAAATCTATATTGGGTTTACTCACATCATATCTTCATAATTACTTTTGTAAAAAATCAGTCCTTAGCTATGGCCTTCAATCACAGGATATTTGTTTACTGTCTGTTCGGACTGAGATGCGGAACTGAGATGCGGAAAAAGGCTTTTAAATATGCAGCATGGAATAATCTACAAACAAAGTAGCAGTTTAAAGAATTGATTTCGCTAAATGCTTAAAAAAAAGAGTATAAATGATTTAGAAATTGAAACAGGCTTGTAGATGTTTTGAAAAGTTTGTTTGTCAATGTGTGATTCTTGTTAATTGTTAATTGTTTTTTGCTTGTTGTCTTTTAGACCCATGTGACATGTGTATTGCCTAATCTTGGCCAGGATGCTCTTTTAAAAGAGAGTTTTAATTGCAATGTGCCTTTTCTGGTAAAAATAAATAAATAAATAAATAATAATATTCAAAATGCCATGCATTACGCACACTCAAAAACAAGAGTAGTCTTTAAAAATTAGTGTGCACAATTTTTTTCCCTCTGTATATCTCCTTAATTACAAACATCCTTGTAGAGCAGCTGATAGCAGACTGGTGGAATTGAATGTGCATTTTTGTTTATATCCACTAGGAGGTGATGAAGAGAGCAAATGCAACCCACGTGGGGGATTTCAATCATAAAAAAAAAACAAAATCCTGCCTATTTTTAAAAGGTTTTGGCACACATTTTCTCCTCAGATCAGAGTAATTACTACTCCATCTACAAGGCCAAACTGGTAAAGCGATTTAGCTACCATTTGAACACATACACACAAGATTCACGTCAATGTATAAATGTGCACATGGACTGTGTGGGTCAAGCATGCAAGATGCTGAGCTGGGCAGCAAGGGATTTCGGGATAGCGGGTTAAAGCAAGACCAAGACTCAGTGGATCAATGTCACTACAATCGAGAGAGAAAGACGGAGGCCAAGCTTCTCCAACAGAACAGAAGCCAAGAAAAGCAATAACACTATCTGAACACACAACTGCCCTTATAAGCGTTTTAGTTCGCTTCATTAATCAAATGTTGCACGTACACCGAGAAATCTTGTTATTACAGTGCACTTCTTGTTTTTGGACATACTAATTAAATTCTTCACCCTTTCCATGTAGATCCTGAGTCAGATGCACATTTCTCATAGTTACAGTACATATGTGCACAATGATTGTGCCTACAGAGCATATCTGTAATGAGAGAGAGGAAGAGAGAGATTGCAGAGCTGAATCAGCACCAAAGGAGAAACAGCAGATCTGCTCTCTTCCCTCGTTGTTCTTTTCTGTTCTTCTAATTAACCCTCTCAATCCACTTTAATTAAAGGAGAGCATCTGTCCTGTGAACAGTTGACAAAACATGTGAGTTGCATGTTAACTCACACAAACACACACACTCTTGTATATATGGTTTATGAGGACATAGGTATAAATTATTTTATACTTTTTATATGGCCTTACCCCACCCTACACCTAAATCCAACCTAACAGGAAACCTGTGGCAAAATTTAATTGTCAAAAGACCCCTTTATGTAAGATTTTTAGGTATTTTGAATTGCGAGGACACAAGCCATGTTCTCGTAAACCACCTTAATAGAGTAGAACTAGGTCATACAAAGACTCAAAATGGTATAATGACTCATACTCATGTCATTATACCATTCTGTGTCTTTGTAAACCACAGAAACAAGTACAGACACACACACACACACACATACAGTACACACACACACACAATGCATTATTGACAGTACACCTACAGATCCACTGATTACTGTGTGTACTAAAGATAAGTGTTTAGTTAACATGCACACCTCTACATTGAGTAATTTAAGCAATAATATGTCAACAAGACTGCTGTTGTTTTGTTTACCATGTGATTGATCCACAGGCTATCACAGCTACACACATATTCAATCCATTGGCAAATTATACATCAAGAAGTTCACGTTTAATAGATTTTATTACAATATTGCTAGGTATACCTTGTCTAAAATAAGCTGCAAATTGCAAACAAAGCCAACACCATTCTGAATGACAGCAGTTTCTAAATTTATCCGTATCATAAATCCCTTTGGTTAATGAGTCAGTGACTTACATTCCTGACTGAATCAATGTTTTTAACAAATGGATGATTAAACGGTTCAGTGATTCATTCAATCTCACTTCAGTCCTGAATGAATAAGTGATGTTAAACAATTAGAAAAAGATTGAAGGTCTCACTCACTTATTTCTGAATGAATCAGTGCTTTGAACGAATCACTTAAGAAAAATGATTCACTGAACAGTTAAGGGGGTTGCACACTAGATGTGCGGCGTCATGCAGCAACATGTATTTTAGAATTCTAAACATTGAGAGTATGCATCAGCGACTGTCTGCAGTGCCCAGCTACGACTTATGACACTGTTCATATTTCTGCCACGCCACAGAGTGCCATCTGAATAGTTTCATTTTAAATAACATGTGAATGTGTGCGTCTGGTGTGTGATACTTTCAACATGTTGCAGCACGGCGCATCTGGCGTGCGACCCAATTAAATTTGTTGAATGAATCCATTTTGAACAAATAGCTTGAGTACAAGCCTTTTTTTAAAGTAACAGTAAATTCGTTCGGGCAATTTTCCGGAAAGAGAAGTTGTAACATTACCGTAATTTGCCGGAACGCTACACTGTGAGAATGCAGAAGAAAAGAGCGCGTTCACGTTAGAACACACTGATGTGAGACGTCTACTCCAGCCAATTAGAACATTCAGACACATTCACATCTGCGCGGTTTATGAAAATAAAAGCCTTTGGATACTTTCCAAACACATTTAGCTGCTAGTTGTTGGTCAGATAACGTTTCTATGTTCCTTTTTAATGCCAACTATGAAAAAAAAAATAAAGATAAAATAAATTTCATGGTAAAGTGTTTTCAGCAAATAGTGAATTTGGTCTGTTTAGAAATGAATCAGTGTTCATGAAAGAATCCCTTGTGAAAATAATTTAGTTATTTCCATTATATAGACAGTCACTTTTCGCCATCTAATGGGGTAACAATGTTATCCTTTTCAACTCCTGAATGATTCAGTTTCCAAAATAAATAATTAATTGCTTGAGTAACAAACCCATCAACTAACTCACTTATGTTCATGAGTAAGCCAGGGTTTCTTAAGAAATGTCTTTAGTAAATGATTCAGTGACTCACTTGCTACATTCCTGAATGAATCAATGTTTTTGTTTTTGAATCAGTTGTTACCTGTGACCACCTTCTGGGGTAACAACCAAAAGGTTTACAAAAAAACCTACAATAAAAAATCGTTTTACATTTATTATTTCATCTATTAATTATTTATTATTCAATTTTCCTACCGAAGATCTTCAGTTTTTTTAAAGTCATATCTATAAGAGTGAGCAAAGACATGGTGCACAATCCCCATTCCAGTACTTATTCTTCCATGTTTCTTTCACGTCTCCTTTTTGTGTCTCCCATCAAATTATTTGATGATTTTGCCCCCCTCTATCCCTCTTTTTTCTTCACTCGTCCTTTAGTTCCTCCTCTCCGCCGGTAAATTATTGAAAGGTTATTAAATTCAGAGGCATCATACAGCCGCTGGCACAAACACACACACACACACACGTGGCTGCAAATGTGCCACATGCCACCCCAATAAATTTAATACGCAATTCCACTCTTCGCAGCCAAACAGACGTTTACTATTCACTGAGGTCAGGGCAGATTTTTAATCAATCAGACTTTCTCAGAATCTGTGTTTCAGTGTGGTTTGGTTTTAAATCTGCTAGGAAATTGATATGTGTTGGTGGAGGAGAGTTCAGTCGCTGTTACCTGCTCTCAAGGCCAACCTCATCACTTCAGCATTGTGTGTGTGTGTGTGTGTGTGTGTGTGTGTGTGTGTGTGTGTGTGTGCGTGTGAGCGTAAATCACAGAACCTCCACTAACTTCCCCTCGTTTCAAAGCCCATTTGCCACAGGCAATTAGAAAGCAACCAATCTCTGGTTCTCTCTTGCTTTAACTCCTCTCTGCGGCTCATTCTCTACATCTCAGTTCTTTCCGCCGCTCTGTCTTCCTCTTCTCTCACTCTGTATCGATGCAGTCACTCAATGTCACAGCCATGATGGCCAGTTTTAGCCTTTTGAACTGTACTAATCCAACAGATAAATTCACACTCACACACACACATACACTTTCACACAAAATGTCACTTTCTGACATTGGTCGATAGTAAGTTAAAAAAAAAAAAAATCTTCTTTTTACCGACCAAGTATTTGGATTTGTCCATATTTGAGTAACCGGTATTTTTAGAGTGTGCTTACTATAAATTATTGATTACTATTTTTATTTTATTTAAGATTGTATTATGTTTCAGCTGGTAACAAGTTATTTAACACTTACTAATTCAGAGAGTAGCTTCTCATTTCTTAAACAACCATGTCAAAAACACATTCTGTGGTCATGGAAAAGATGATTGGCATGACTCAAGCAAAGAAAAGATCTAAGGAGGTTGCTAAAACTACTAAAACTGGTTTAAGAACTGCCCAATGCATAAAACTGAAAGGATATATCCTTATAGTTGCGAACCACCACTATAAAAATTTTATATACAGAATTGTGGTTGAAAAAAGTTGTGAATGATCGAGATCACTGATCACCTAAACATCTGGTGAAGCCATTAAGAACTTATGACTAGAATGTCAAAAGTATGTTACGTAAAAAAAGTAAGAGCATTCACACACACACACACACACACACACACACACACACACACACACACACACACACACACACACACACACACACATTCTCACCCACAATGTGAAGGTAACTCAAGGGATTGGGTTTAAACAACTGCATAGCCTTAAGAAATTCAGCCTTGTCAGTGAGGCTAAACAGGAAAACAGGCTTCAATTTGCTAGGGAGCATAAAGATTAGACCCTGGAGCAAATGGAAGAATGCCATGTGGTCTGATGAGTCCAGATTTACTTTGTTTCAGAGTGATGGGTGCACCAGGGTTAGAAGGGAGGCAGATGAAGTGATGCACCCATCATACCTAGTGCCTATCACACAGGCCTGTGGGACAATGCTGTTGGTCAGGTCTGGGTCCAGCAGCATTATGTGCACAAAAAATGATGTCAGCTGACTTCCTGATTATATTGAATGACCAGGTTGTTTCATCAGTGGAATTTTTCTTTCTTGATGACAAGGGCAAAAATTCCAGGATAATAGTGCCAAAATTAATTCGGATAAATTTGTAAACAAAGGCTCATTCTGAAAACGTAGCCCTATATACTTTTTTGGAGATTGCGAATTATGTAGCCAGAAGTACGTATGGCTGCATTTCATTTTTAAAACAAACACTACAGAGTGGTATGATGTCGTTCCTTTTCGCACTTACCAGCTGACTGCTTACCTTCATATGGGCGGCTTTCCCGCTGTTACCAGTTTGTCCAATTAGCTTGCCATGCCATGCACATGGTGGACTTGAGATGCAAAGAGAAGTTAACCGCATTGACAGGGTTCAAGTTTGGTGAGGAAAAGTTCCATAAAGCGGGTAAGACAAAAACATAATCTAAAAAATTTAATAAAGAAGTAAATAACAGGGTAGAATGCGGTAAAATCTAAAAATGTGGTAAAAATCAGGTGAGAGCTTACTTTTTCTGGATTGCTTTTTAAAACTATCGGTTGGGTTTAGGGAAATGGGTATGTGGATCAATTAGGGCTTTTGAAAACACTATTGGTTGGATTTAGGGAAGGAGGAGGGTGGATCAATCGGTCAGTCAGTCAGTCAGTCACTCAGTTGACAGCAGTCTCAGGTGGATTTATGTGAGAACAACAGGCGCAAATTGCACTCATAAGAGAAAATTTAGATTTCAAAAAATGTACACAGCTTCCATTGGTGCATTCGCGAAAACAAAAATTAAACATAGCTCCTGGGACGTGTTTGGCGGTAAATGGTAAATTAAATGACGCCACATCAAATGTGTTGTAATCAAACCTTAAGGCAGTCCAACAAAATGAATTAGCATGTGCAACTTCTTTATTTTGATCAGACAGTATATACATATAGTTAGGACAGTCTGTATAGATAGATACAGTACCGTATGTATATTAAACAGTACTATTTTCAACTATATGCTTTTACAGCGTATGTATGCTCTAACCCTTTAAAAACATAGATACTACTGTAGTTCACTTAGAATCAGGTTATTAAATGATTTTTAGTATAAGTTTTTATTTCTAAACAAAATTAACACATTTTTCAATCTGAATTTTACTAATCCAATATATAAATTCACACACACATACAAACACAAAGTATCACTTTTTGATGTTGATCAATAATACCTGAAGCTTTCCATCAACCCAGGAGAGTTTGTTTATTAAACAGAGTCCGCTGATATGATTTTCAATAACTACAATATTTCATCTCTTCTGATATATCATTCGAGTCTAGCCATATTATTTGTTTTCCCTCAATCACCTCTACATTGAGACTGATGAACTGGCTTCACCACATACACACACACAACACGCAATGTCCTCACTTTACTGTTTATTACCCTGTTTCTTCTGAGCAACAATGAAGATATGACTCTCTCACTCTCCTCTGCATCTTTCCTTCACTCCCTCGTTCTCTTTTTATTGCAAGTTCAAGTAAGTTTACAGAACACAGTTCCCTTCTGAGCAATGAAGAGTGAGAATATATGCGTCTGCTGAGCCTTGTTTCAGTGTGTGCACTTGTGTGGGTGTCTCTGTTTATTCCTCTGTTATTATATATGTTATTATATCAGTGGAAGCTGTTGATCTACCATAATGCACCTGGAAAACAAAGCTTAATGTAAACGATATCTCAATTATCATGCTTGGGTTGTCAACTTTGGGATTATGCATGACTCAGGTTTTGTTAATTATTGTGTGCATGAGTGTAATGTGTGTTGTTATGGTTTAGACTTTGTCCTGAAGTGAGGTTGTGTTAAATGTGTTGATTAAGCTCAGTTTGGCGTATCGAGCGCAACAGTAAACGCCCATTTTGACAGCAGCCTTGGTTCCGGAAGTGTTTTAGTATTGATTTTCTCCATAGGGATTTTTATAAAGCTCTTCAATAAAGCGTCTAGGCTAAGAACCAAACCAGCCAGCTCCAAGATGAATAACATCATCACAAAATATTATCCTAAGATAAAAAATTGCAGATGAAAAATTGAGAAATTTTTTAATATTTTGAAAGGATTCTGTGAAGTACTGCTAATGACATATCATGTGTTGTGCTACAATAACATATTTGTATGTCATCAGTGCATATATTTTATATAGTTTGTAGAAAATACATTTATCTAGCAAAAATGCATTACAATAATCAAAAGCAACAATTTCTTCCAAAAGATTCTTTTGAAAACATTAATGCTGAGTTCAAATCATGTTCAGAATTGAACATGACTTGATTGAACTGTTTATTCTATTTATTTCTAAATGATAATGGGTGATGAATTACATTAAAATATACTAATTAAATAAAAACAATAATTAAAAAAATACTTTGATTCTACCCACATTTAGAGAACATAGAAATCTGTAAATACATACTTAATTAAACTATATTTTATTATATTTATTCATATTATTCATTACTAGTTTTAGTAAATCCCTAAATTATATATTATATATATTCTCTTCCTCTTTTAATTTTATTCAGTTTTTGTTTTCGCGAATCCACCAGAGGCCGCTGTGTACACTTTTTCAGATCTCAAATGTCTCTTGTGAATGGCATTCGCATCTTCTGTTTTTACATAAATCCACCAGAGGCCGCTGTTGATTGACTGATTGACTGAATGACTCCTTCCGTAAAACCCAACCAATAGTGTTTTCAAAAGCACCGATTTGACCAGCGCCCACCCACTTCCCTAAACCCAACCATCAGTGTTTTAAAAAGCAATACAGAAAAAGAAAAGCCCTTGCAGCAGCCTGCTTTTTACTAGGTTTTACCACATTTTTATCCTGTTATTTAATTGTTTATTTTATTTTTTGGCTTCTGTTTTTGTCGAACCCTGTTGTCGTGGTCAGCTCCTCTCTCTGCGTCTCAAGTTCACTGACATACATGTTAGCTAACTGGACAAACTGGTAACAGCAGGAAAGCCGGCCACATGGAGTTAAGCTTTGAGCTGGTCATACCGCCGTATAGCATTTGTTTTAAAGACGAAATGCAGCCATTCGTACTTCTAGCTACATAGTTTGCGATCTCCAGAAACGTATTTAGGGCTACGTTTTTAGATTGAGCCTGTTTTGGGTATATATTGCTTTATATTTTCATCATTTTTTACCCTTGTTTTTCCATTAGGACTATTAAGAGTAAAGTATTTTATACTTGAAAAAATAAAAAAATATATATTTTTATGTTTTTATTTTTACTTAAAATAACAGGACACTGTGTGGGCTTCAGTTTTCAGATGTTTATGTGTTTTATCTTGTTGAGATAGTTTAACTTTTAACAAGTTTATAGGCAGTTTTCTGGAAAATAATGAAAGTTGTGTCACAGCATTTGAAGACAACTTAATGATTCAGATATAAATTACATGTTAAAATATACTAAAACGAAAACAACAAAATAATAATAATGTACATCTGGCAGTTGTAATTGTCAAATATACTGAAGTCATAATAGATACTAATCCTTCCCTTGTCTGTCTTTGTGTGTTTCCTCCCTGTAGCAAAGAACGAGCACAAAGGAAGATCTGTGTAAAAGCTCAGTTATTTCTTCTAGACACCAGAGAGCAAATGCTTCTCAGATCTTTCTCCAGAGAAACAGAGACTTGTAATCTTAGACGTGTCGTCTGTAGCATTTCAGTGGAGATCTTAATGCTCCAAACTGTGCTTAGATTTGCCAATCTGCAGGGAGAAGTCTGGGATTTAACAACAGAATCTTCCAAAACAAACATGCAAGCTCTGTTTACATTTATACTGCCAGTTGTTAATGCTTTAATAAAATTTGACACTAAAAGCGAACAGTTAATATACATATAATAAATATGTAATAAATATAAATTAGATTTATATATATATATATATATATATATATATATATATATATATATATATATATATATATATATATATATATATATATATATATATATATATATATACCACAAAACCTCTTATAAAAAAATAATAAAATAGACATTGTATGGGTCAAAAATTATTTTCCTTTTGAAACCAATAAAGGATATTATGTAGATCATGTTCTATGAAGATATTTTGTAAATGGGCTACAGACAGATAAATAAATCAAAATAGCTTGATTTGTTATGTGTTTTGCTAAAAACAAAATGTACCTCTATATATATTTTTGGAGAGCGCCAAAGATGTCCCAGGAGCTTTTTTTGTTTTTTTTTTCTTTAGTTTTTGTTTTTGTGCGGCTACTGTGTACACTTTTTCAGATCTAATTTTTCTTGTGAGTGCCATTCACTCCTGCTGTTCTCAAAAAAATCCCCCAGAGGCCGCTGTTGACTGACTGACTGACCAACTGAATGACTGACCGATCGACTGATCCACCCTCCTCCTTCCCTAAACCCAACCAACAGTGTTTTCAAAAAAGCAACAGTTGAACTGAAAAAACAAAAACCCTTTTTTTCTACAAAAAGCTACACAGCTGTACAATTGTTTTTGTATTTAAACCTTTATGTTAGCAGGAAAACCTCTTGGGATTTGCTATCTCTTTTTTTAAGAGTGTCCTGAATGAAGATAAACATTGCAAACTACAAATCAAAATAAATCAATACTAAATACAATTAATCAGCGTGGACCATGCCACATTTTGAGCTAGACTTTATTGTAGGAATGAAAGGGATGGTGAGGGGACAGTGGGATGATGGGGAAGGGAAGTGGATAAACAGTGAACAGGTAGGTTGATTGAGCTTCCTATGATAATGCCTAGAGACTCAGCATGGGGGTACCGTCTCTGTAATATTTTGGTAGAGTGATTGGACCTTCTAATTTAACCTAGGAGGGATGAGAGGATTATAAGGATAGTTATTGGGAAGCGAGGAAATAGAGGGAGGGATGGTGGGTTCGAGAAAACGAAAAGAACAGTGCTAGAGGGCTGGTTTGCCTTAAATATGTTTTTAGGGAGTAGGCGATTGGGTAAGGAACCTTTGTTAACAAGTTAACTCCATTTAAACAAACACATTATAGAATTGTACCACCAGAACATATCTGGTGGATTTATTTTGATTTGTTTATCTAAAAAAATCTTAAGATTATAGAATGATTTAAAATGTACTAAAAATGAATACATAAAGTACATAAGGGTGGAACATAAGAAACAAAGTCAAAAAGGTACATCTTTGTATTTTATCTTGCCCTAAATGTTACATATTGATTGTATAATTGTATGTTTATACAATACATTTGTGTAATTAATTTTATTTAGGATTTCTCTTATTTTTTTCCATATCTGTGTGTATACTTTCATTATCAAATGATGTAACTGTAATGGAATAAAAAGTCACAAATGAGAACTGACTGACAAAATTTTCGGGTGAACTATAACTTTAAACAAAAGAGTTTTTATGCTTCCCGAGCTACAAAAGCACAACCTTTAAGTAAAAACATTTCCTCTCCATTCTTCTATTTGTCTTCCTAGAGTTTAAATGGATCTCTGAACCAATCTGGCAGAAAGGACAGAAAGAGAGAGAGAAGCAGTGGTTTCTCTCTAACAGCATTTGGCTTCAGCACAGGCCGTGTGTCATGAATTAAAATTGAATTAGCATTGACTGTGTGTGTGTGTGAGCGGATGATGGACGACGGAGATGGATGGACACATTTAGAGAAGTGAAGGGGAGGAATGAAGGGATGAGGGAGAGGGGAAATGCAAATGAAGACATGAACGACAGGAACAGAAGTGAGAAACTGGGACGGCGAGACTGAGAGAAGGTGAAACAGGACAACAGAGGACGTGTCCATCAGGCTCAACATACTCCACAACCAGACTGCTCACACTTCTGAAAACGTACTCTACACCAGAGAGAAACTTATTTACTCTATTGTATGTGAGTGTGTGTGTTTTAAGTACACTTTTAAATATATGTATAGCCCATGAATCTCTTTAAATTATAATTTACAAATAATCTTGCCAGTCAACTTTTTGCTGACTGCATGTATAGTTTACATTTATAGGTTCTATTTAAGTTACATATAAGTTTTTAAGTTAGTGTGAAGCACTTTTCAACCCAGGCTCATTTTGATGACGTACCCGTTCATACATTTCTGGAAAGTGCAAAACATGTCTAGGAGCTACGTTTTTTTTGCAGTTTTTGTTTTCATAAATTTATCAGAAGCTGCTCCATATGCTTTTTGAGATCTCAAATTTCTCTTGCAATTGCCATTTGCGCCTGCTGTTCTTGCGTAAATCCACCCAAGGCCGCTGTCGACTGAACGACTGACTGCCTCCTTGCCCAAACCCAACCGATAGTGTTTTAAAAAGCACCGATTTAACAGTGTCCACCTCTTTCCCTAAACCCAACCGATAGTGTTTTAAAAAGCAAAGATTTACCAGCGCCCACCTACTTCCCTAAACCCAACCGATAGTGTTTTAAAAAGCAAAGATTTACCAGCGCCCACCTACTTCCCTAAACCCAACCAATAGTGTTTTTAAAAGTACAGATTTACCAGCGCCCACCTACTTCCCTAAACCCAACTGATAGTGTTTTAAAAAGCAAAGATTTACCAGCGTCCACCTACTTTCCTAAACCCAACTGAGGGTGTTTTAAAAAGCACCATTTTACCAGCACCCACCTACTTCCCTAAACCCAACCAATAGTGTTTTAAAAAGCACAGATTTAACAGTGCCCACCTATTTCCCTAAACCCAACCAATAGTGTTTATAAAAGCAAAGATTTACCAGAGCCCACCTACTTCCCTAAACCCAACCGAGCGTGTTTTAAAAAGCACCAATTTACCAGCGCCCACCTACTTCCCTAAACCCAACTGATAGTGTTTTAAAAAGCACCCATTATACAGCAGCAACCTCCTTCCCTAAACCCAACTGATAGTGTTTTAAAAAGCACTGATTGACCAGGGCCCACCTCCTTCCCTAAACCCAACCAACAGTGTATTGAAAAGCAATCCAGAAAAAGAAGCCCTTGGAGCAGCCTGATTTTTATCCATGTTTTGTCATATTACTGCTGTCTTTTTTGTTTATATTTAGAATTTGATTACATTTTTATTGTTTTTTTACATTTGCATTTTTATGTAATTTTTTATTAGTATTTTGCATTTGACATAAAGCAAATGCTATTTTTAAAGAGCCCCTATTATGCATTATAAACAGTCATATTTTGGTTTTGGGGGTCTCCAACAACAGGCTGATATTCATGCGAGGTCAAAAAACGCTTTCATTGTCTTTTAATATACATTTATTTTTTCCTAATTATCCCAGCGACTTCCATATGGTTTGTTCAGCGATTCAATTGTTCCCAAACCCCTCTTTGCCTGAGCCTAATCTGTACTGACTTGGTCTGATGACCGAGTCCGTTGCGATTGGTCGACTGTGTTCAGCATGAGACGGAGAGTAAAGCCCAGCATGGTTAAGAAGTAGTCGAAGCACAGAGTATAAGTGTTAGCCAAATGTAGGAATGCAATAAAGCAATGCGGTTAAACACCAGCATATTACTCTACTCTTAACCCTAACCCCAAGTAATAACAATGACACATATTTAGTATTAATCCAAACAGTGGAAAAAGTTGAAGAATTCTAAAATTAAACCATACAAAGCATGCGTAGGAACAGCTGATGGTGGCCATAACAACAAACAGCAAGGAATGGCGAGCACAAACGCATTTAAATAAGTAAAGGAAGAAGCACACATCACATTTTTAACGTGGTTTTGAACGATATATGTGAAATAGCCCCATACAGATTTAACCTAAGAGATGCAGAATACTAATTTATAACAGATATATGATTACAAGCCATGTGGAGCAATCACAAGTTACAACACACAATTAAACACATATTTTGCAAACAACAGAAAACCATTTTAATGATATTTCACGTTGTTTTGGAAGGAGAACACAGGATCTAGAGGAAGATGAAACTGGTCCATATAAACTGTTTAACAAATTCCCATACATTAGTAGTCTTTGCTGATCCTTTCTTTAATAACAAACGGCCAGTGAATCCCGTGCTGCAGGGTAGGTTATTGTATCAATCATAAGAAAAATGATAATATCAAACATAGCACTAGGTTGGCTATACTGTGGTGTTGTTGTGACCCTTTATTTCCCACAACCGCATGTCTGGCCATCTCTCAGTGATGGTAGTCTTCACGTCATGATCAATCCATTGATCCCTCGCACTCCGCTAGTGTCTGAAGAGAAAGGCACATTCACGTTTTACCAGATACAGTAGTTAATAGTTGGTATTGTTT